>NC_021163.2:64064298-64097014 GCF_000331145.2 Cicer arietinum
TTACATTTACTAATTTACTTATTTTATATATGTCCATGTCTATTATTTAAAAAAAAATTATTTCATCTAATCTAATTATTTAATTTTTTTTTAATAATTATTGTTTTTATTTGTTTAAAATTAAAAGTATTGCTTTATAATAAGTTTTTTGGAAAGAAAAAAGATTATGTGTAGAATTCAAAAATAAGGCATCATCATTTGAGTAAGATTAAAGAGTGGTGTTAGAATCATACTTTTTATCAATAACATTGAGCCTATAAGAAAGTAGTTTTTAAGTTAAGTTAAAATTAGATTTTTTTTAATTTTTTTATTGTAAATTATTTTTTTTAAGTCAACATATTTTTTTAATGTCAATAAAATTTATGAAATTTGATATATATATATATATATATATATATAATATAACCATTTATTTATTAAAATCATTGTTTCCGTGCGGCTGCACGGGTTACAAACTAGTTACTATTATTCACTCCTTAACCTTCAACTTTCTTACAATCTAATCAATTTAACCATCCTATTTTTCCCAAGTATTGTAATTTTAACTATTATATTACTCTGTATTTTTTAAATATTGAATTCATTGATCTCAATTTGATAAGAAAATAAAAATTTAATGTATTTAATTAAATTCAATTTGTAAATTTGACATAATCAAATTATCGTTTCAAAATTATAAGAAGACTATTAATTTACATTTTAAGTATGTGTTTATTAACTATCGTTTAAATTTTAAATCACTTTTAAATATTGTTATATGAATATCTATCTATCAAAATGGTTCATTATATAATTCTTTATTATTATTGTAACTTTTTTTAATAAAATTATAATAAACACTAATATTTTTCATAAGTTATTATTTAACTGGTCAAAATGAAGGTTTTTATTGAAAATTGTGTATTTAATACATTGGAAACATAAATATTGATTTTTTCAATAAATAACAAAAATACTAAATATTGAAAATATTAATTTAATATATTATATTCATCACACAATAATTGTTACATTTGCAAAAATAATTTATCTAAAAGATATTGTCATGTTTAGTTTTCAGTGCAATTAAAAAAAAAAACTCACTTTACTTTATAATTAATATTTTATACATCACTATTACGTATCTAATTTTCTTTTATGATAATTTATATACATCAACAATTGAAAAGAATACTATGTAAAATGAACTAATTAATACAAAGGAGACATTGGTCGCCTTCCCCGCACCCTAACCATGTGTTCCCTTCTTTTTCTTTATTAAAGAGAGGTGATAAAAATTCATTTTTTATTTACAGTCATACATTTAAATTGTTTTTACCACTTCATTTTCTCTAACTCATACGCAAATTTAGTTTTTATTTTATATTTTTATTGTGATTTTGCCGATTGAGCGCAACACTTTAGAACTTTTTCGTATTGATGCGTTATTTTTTCCGTTTTAGTGTGTTGTTAGTTTTGGCTCAGATTGACAAATTAATTTTTATCAATTGCATTTTTTAATAAGTGACTTTTCGCATCGTATAACACCGTAGATTTTAAGCATATTTATGTATGACATATAATTTTATCATATTTATAGACATATTACTATTTTACGCTAACAACTTCGGTGTTGTGAGTTTGTTCACGGATTATTCGTTTGTGATTTTAACAAATTTAAATTTATATTTTATATATTATACAATTTGAATCAATCAACATTGTTTCTTTTAGTAAAAATTAATATTATATCTTTCATTTATTTTGGAACATTGTGAGTTGTTTTTTTTATATGTTTCTAAATTAACTTTGACATTAAATGCTTCCACATCTACTAATATGAAAATTAATTACATTTATGATAAAAGTAAAAAAAAATTAAATGGCATTTAAACAATAAATACATATTAAAATTTATAATTTATTCTTGTATTTAAGACAACAAAAAGTATTAGATAAGAGATACGAGAAAATGACTATTTTATTTGAAAACCTTATACAATGCTATTAATATACCGTTGTTTTTTCTAAAATAATTATCATTTTAGAAGAACAAAATTATTCTAAATTAATAGTCACTTCAATTTTATTCAATCCAACATTAACTTATTTTATTTTAATATTAACTCAAATTAATATTGTATGTATTTTACATGTATGACTATTGTTAATAGTCTATAGTTTTTTTTTACTAAAAAATTAAATTTCATTAATTTAACATAATACATCATATTGAAAATGAACAAAATTATAACACTAAAATTATATATGGTAAATCTACTAACAAATGCACAATATATAAATTAATTGTATAAAATGACAAAATAGTGACAAAATAAAAGTGAACAGAATATTCAAGCATTCGAATATATAACATTGACGATATAATTTGTAATCGGCTGAAGTTGATTTGTCAATTTAAATCAAACGATCACGTTAAAAAAATAAGAAATAAAACAATAACATACTAAAACGACGAACAAATTTGCACCACATTTGGAAGATAAAATCACCAACAATGCAAAAGAAAACTAAAATTGAGTGTACCCATTTATTTATTTATATATATATAAAATAGAAAGAAAAATAATGTAAATAGATGATTCCAGACAAAGATGTTTAATTTCAACCTTATAGAATATCGAATAATCATTTTAAAACTCATGAAATAGTTGAGGAGACTCTAAAAGTATTACTTGAGGAGACTCCATTGAGGGACGATTCAACATTGGGCCATATAGCCCTCACTTTGTCTTTCATATTTATTTTGAAATGCCATATATTTACATAAATAATAGATAAATATTTTGATTAATTATTAATGTCATTCACATATTTAAAATCAAAATTCATATAACAAAATAAATAAATTATTAATTTATATTATTTTGACGTTCAATTATTTTATCAAATGATTGATCGATAATTTTAAAAATTGAATTATTGTAATACAAAATGTGAGTTATTTTTTTGTGTAGTTTGTTTAAATATTTGAAATTTATTTTATGGATTTGATAAAGACATGTTGAATATTAAATACTAATATTTGTTAAACGAATTTTATATATAAAATTTAATGAAATGTGAATGCTTAAATATTTATTTAGTTATTTATACAAATATAATTTTATTACCATGAGAAAAATCATTTAATATTTAAAAAAAAATCACAAAAAACTATTACAATCTACGATTATGAAGTAAAATTATATGTAAAATATTCCAAATTTTTATGTATATCCACCTCACTACATTTTTATATGATTCTCGTGCAGAAACTAAAAAGGTATATTGAACACAATTGAAAAACTAACCAGTATTAATTGTATATCATTTTAGGCCCACGGATTAAAACCTTGGAAATGTCAAGTACAAAATTAAACAAAAGACAATAGTAATTTTTATTAATTCTGTTATTTATTATTGATATACTTTCATTATCGATTAAAGATAATAATTTGAAAGTAATATAATATACATAATATAATATAAATGAAATAAATAAATAAAAATCAATTAAAGTTGTATTATAAATTAATTAAAGTTACATAATAAATTAAAAGTGATAACTTTGTAAAGATAAATTATTTTTAAAATGTAATAATTATTGCGCGACAGTTGAAATATTACAGATTTGTTAATTCAAATTACAATTTTAAACTTATTATAAAAAAAAAAAGTACATTTTAAACCACTCACTATATAAATAAATAAAAATTAACATGCAACTCATGCTTGTACTTCTATCATACATTTTATAAAAATTATCTATTTTGTTTAGTTTTTTTTTAATAATATTTTTCTATCTCAATAAATTAAATTCAAGTTTCAGAAAATTTAATTTGAATTTTGCATTAGAAAATATTTAAAAAAATTTTTGCTATAAAAATTCAAAATTTCTAAAACCCATTTATGTATCCGAAAATTTGAAGAAAACAAAATTGATATATAAAAATTAGAATTTATGATTTAAACCTTAAATCTTACTAAAACACATATGTATATCAGGAAGAAAAAAAAAATTGGTAAACAAAGTTTGGTATTTAAATCATAAATGCTACTAAAATACATTTTTATTTTGGAAATTTTTTACATCTACACAAAATTCAAATTTCTTTAAACGCATCTATTTTAGATCTATTTTTTTTAATTATTTTTAAATTCAAATTGAATTTAACGAGATAGAAAAAATTATTATTTTAAAAAATAAAATAAAATAGACAATTTTACATCTTGTATCAAAAACTTTAAAGTTTTACGTGTATAAAATTTAAATTTTTGTAAACACATCTATTTTTGAATTTTTTTTGAAATCCAAGTTGAATTTAATGAGATAAAAAAAATTATTATTTAAACAATAAATAAAATAGATAATTTATATAAAATATGAAATAGGATTATAACTTTTAAGTGTGGGTAAAATTTTCTATAAACAAATTTGTATTTAATACTCTACCCTAAGTTTCTGTGTCAAAATCATAATTAGTCATTTAGTGATTAGTCGTTTAATAATTAGATTCTCTTTTATAAATAAAAAAGTCTTACTAGCCTTAAAAAACTTGAAAAATAATTTATAAATATAGATTTTTATTTTGAAATAAATCATTTTAAAGCTTTTTAAGAATTGAATACTTACATCACTTACAAAATAGAATTTTAATTGAATCTTTAACAAGTTTACTTAAGATTGGTAAAGAAAAACATGTTTACCTAAGATACTTGTTAGCCTTTCAAAATGAAAAATAAGGAATTGGATTATGTATTCAATAATTACATATTTAATTACATATTTTCTCTCGATGAATTTGATTCTACATCAATTTGTTTCACAAAATTTAATGCAAGTACCGTTTCGCATCTATAATGTTGCATTATTAATTTTGCTCGTTGTCTTGTCAAACGATAACAACAACCAGCTGCATTAGGCATTATAAATGGCAAATATGAGTAAATGCCCAACATTGCCTATATTCTATCCACAAACAACTAATGTGTAAAATGTTACCAAAAGAAAATTAAAAATCGTAGTACTAGTAAGCTGCTATACTTATACGAAAGTTATTAATTATTGGGATCGTAAGTTATAAATTAAAAAAATAAAAACATTTTTTAAAATTAGTTTTATGAGAATTTACTTAAATAGTTATTTTGAACTAATTTATTATAAATTAAAAGAATAAATTTTATATGTAATAAATTATATATTATCCGTTAGATATTTTAACACAATAAAACCATTTAAAAAAAAAATAGTTTTTATGAGAAACTACTCAAATTTTTTTTTGAAGTTTTATTATAAAAAAATATTGTATCAAAAAATTGTAATACATAAATAATTTTTATGGTAAATTATTTAAATTAATTTCTATTTAAAGTTTATTTTTTAAAATTATCTTTTAAAAAATTTATAACAAAAATTAAAATACTTTAAAAGTTATTTTTTAGAAACTATAACAATTGAACTTAATATTCATACTATTACTTGGGATTCTTGGAACGTGAAACAATGACATAAATTTTATTGAAGGAATACTACTCATTAAGATACACCCAATTAAACACATATTGCAAACATTTCAATTGTATCCAAATTACTTCCAAATTTCAGTACTCAAAAGATGCAAAGACACTTTACTATTTATTAACAAAATTGTCGATATATATATATATATATATAAACAATTTGATATATAAGAAAGTACTGCCAGTTATACATATAAATGTATTGGCCGTTAATATTAATCAGTCGTATATGTTTTTCACCCAAAAAAAAATTAGTCCTATATTATATGTAGTGTCAACTTTCAATTGATAAACAAATACCAACTCGTTTGCTAATTCAATAATTTGTGCACCCACTAAATAGTAATGAATAAAATAGGGCTCACACGCTATTATACTTTGAGCGACTGTTGCACCAAAAATAAATATATATTTTTGCTGGAAAATGTGTTGGTAACACAAATGTGTTGAGGAGTATTCACAACTTCAGATTAAATTACTTGCAGAGTTACATTCAAATGAATAAATCAAGAGCGAGTAGGAAAATTGGAAAATGAAAGTGTAAATATTAGTAAAATTTTGTAAATTAGTAAATATATAGGTTAAATTGCAAAATTTAAGTAAAATAATTTGTATTTAAATTTTTATTGTTATAAATTATAATGTAACGTTCTTGATTGTTCTCAAATCAATATAATTAAAATATTAATTAATATTTTTATGAAATAATTTTTTTATAAATAATATATCAATAATTAATTTATATATAATTAAAAATATTCATAAATGTGTTTTTGACATAACAAAATTTTCATTTGTACATTTATTTATGATAAGATCAATTGATATGAAATTAATGTCAATAAATATATATTATAATATTTAATAACAAAAATTTAGTAGAGAATAATTTTAATAATATAGTTAACAAAATTCAAAAATTAATATAACCAACATTTAAAATTTAAAGAATAAATTTACCTATTACTAAATAAATAAAATATATGATCCAAATTCACAACAAATGTATCAATTTGTATTTTTGTATTTATAATATATACTGAGTCGTCTTTTTCTATCTGAAAATTCAATTAAATTTAAACCCTATTTTTTTTATTGATAAAATAAAGTCTTCAAAACATGCATAATCTAAAAGCGACAGTGACCCGAAATTTATCACAGGGTCCCACGTGTACAGAAGGATGTACGTTGTCGTCGGTGTTGTTCATTCCAACACGGGAAATTTCCTTCACGCGCTCTCTGCTATCTTTATCGCAGTCATCGAAGTAGAAGAAACAAAACATAAAATCCAACTTTTTTTTATTCAATATTTTATTTCATTTTTTAATATTAAATATCAAATTGTCCTGTCCCACATAGACGCACTCACTCTATATTTCCCGCCAATTACTGTACATTCACATGATTTTCCCGCCGTGACTGAGGAGCAACATGAACCGTCGATGCTGCTTGCTAATCATGGGTTGGCTACCGTTGGATTGGTGCTCATCCAGCCATCATGTTTGTGACGAGTAATAGGGATCTAAGCATCACCATGGTTGTTTTAGCAAATAATAATCAAACTATAAGCTCTTGGAAATAGTGTAAAGTTGTATCCATATCAACTTAGTTTACTCATTATAAATATTTTAAACTCTTAACTTAATTTTAGATTCATCTTCAGTACCATCATATTAGTGTGATTATTATAGTCTTTACAAATACTAAGAAAAATGATTTTGATTAAAACTTTACATTTGAGAATTCATTTTGAAATATCAATAATGCATCAAATTAAAGTGATATAATCATACAATTTCAATGTTTAATTGAATATTTATCCATAAATTTTATATAATTGATAATAAATATAATCGAAAAGGAGTTTTAAGTTTTAACTTTTTGGTCAAAAAAAAAAATTGATTTGAATTTTACGCACTGTTGCAGCATTGAGCAAGAGATGATTTGGATAGCCTCGTTAATTAAGTTAATTTCGTGTTTCATATTGCGCTCTTTGTTACAAATATCATATTTGCTAAATAAATATAAAAAACGATTGTGTTGGATTTTTTGTCATTACACTTTGTTGATTTTTTAAAACTAATTTAATTTTCTTCGAACATCATCGTGTTTTCAGAATCAAATTATCAGTTTAATAGTTGATTTTTCACAATCAAATTAATTGATTGAATTGATAATTGAGAACTCACCAATTTAATAGTTAATTCAGCTCGATTGGATTCTAACTAGTCTCTAGTCTATCAGAACGAATGAGCAAGTTATGATTTCTTTTTTTGATTTTGTTATTAGAAATTTAGATTTTTATTCTTTTATTATTTATTTGGTTTGACAGTAGTTTAGCCGATTAAACCAGGAGGTAGCGATTTCATTGGTTTGATCTCCGATTTGATTTATTAACATTGGTATTTTTCATTTTTTTTTATTTAATTTAATACACATTATCAATAAAAAATATTTTGTACACTTTTATCAATGAAAATATTTGACAATAAAAAAAAAAAAAAGTGATACATATAAATGATTGTGATTTGTCAATATGATAAATTTTTTTAATGTGACAGTTTATGAAATCTACATGAATTTGATTCACATTAATGAATGTAGTAAATTAAATTTATTAAATTAAATAAATTAAATTTGGGTGATATATTTAAGAAAATAAGAGTAAAATTAATAAAAGCGTTTAAAAAATTATTTATCCTCTTTTGTAGACTTCTTTTACAACTTTACAACTTGTATAGACATTGTTTTTTTTTTACTAAAAAAATATTCAATAATTCAAATCATTAAAATACATCAACAACAACAAAAATTAAATATTTTTAAAATTAAAAATATAAATAACTCGTTAATATAAAACAATAAAATATATACATGATAATAAATTATTTAAAATACCATATTTCTCAAATTTACAACACTAACAACCAAATATGATTAATTGAATGAGCAATGCACATCCAGAATATTTCTTCCAATTTGAACCAACAAATGTCATCACAACACAAGCAACAATCAAATTTAGTCCCACCAAAATGAGAGAGAAAACAGTGTAACACATGGAAGGCGAAACTAGAGAAAAACCAAAATAAACAAAAGGGTCTGAAAATTATTTATTTTATAAAAAGAAGATAAAATCGAGTCATAAGAGCGATTTCGAGTTTAGGTAAAGAAAATGTTTTGAAAGTTTGTAAGAGCACGAAACTGTTATTTGAAAAAATTGTTAGACATAGCCCTTCTTTTGGCATCATCTATCAGCATGAACTTGTGACTCGTGAGGAATAAATGGATGAATCACAGAAACTACCATTGTTCCATGAATCCGGCATATACCACTTCAATGATTCCAATGCCGTTTTCATTGATCCCGTTCGCGTTCTAAACCGTTCTTACAATCGCTTCACCGTTTCTCCATCCACCTACTACCCTCGTTTCTTCCAAACCCTAACCCCCAACCCTGTTCCCATCACCGTTTCTTCCTCTCCCACAAAACGCAAACGGAAAAAACCAAAACGGACTCCCAAAGAACCTCCACCTCTTAACGATAGAGAACTAATTGCACTTCAGCGCCATCAGGTTTTTTCAACAAAATTATTAGAGATCTAAAATTAGTTACGAGTTAGTAGTTAGATGTTAGTTACAAGTTAGTTACTCTAACTGTTATAATTTGGTTCATTATACCTATTTTGTAATCATCTTTCTCATTTTCTCCATTGATACAAAAGTTATCTCTATTTTTCTCTCTATTAAAATTTCTGACCTAACACGTGCACTGTTGTGTTCTTTTAATTAACTATTGTTTTGTTTAGTATAGGAATTGAGGCCTTTGTTGTTGAAGGCGCATGAGTGTTTGTTAAAATCAAATGAACTTTTGGATGCTATTAGAACTTTGAGAAGTGGAAGTGATTCGTATTGCTTGAAAGAGGAGTGTGAAGGTGGTGAACAATGTTTTGTTGAATTGGGATGGCAATCGCCCGATCTTGTTGTAACGCTTAATGTACGTCTATGTGACACTGATAATGATTCTCATGATCGGACACAAAATAACTTGGAAGGTGTGATATTCGTTATTCAATATTGATCTTACTTGTTGATGTTCATGCAATTTAGCTACGAAGCACGAACAATAGACACGAAACTGACATATATATATATACATAGACACCGATTGTAATTTAAGAATATAGAAGTTATTGAATGTAACTACATTGTTTGTGTCTGTCAGACACCAGTCACATCTTCAATCATAAGTGTCGGTTCTACATTGCAATTTAGTATTTCGTGGTTGATAATTTGATTGGAAATTTAATCATAGGTGAATAGAATAGAACAAAATGGAGAGGAGTTTTCATAGGATTGTTTGGATATTTTATTAAGAAATACTACTAAAAGAATGTTTCTAGTTAATAATTTGTGGAGTGCATGTAATGGTATTGATATTAGAATTTAATAACTATGCACTTACAAATAGGTCTCAATCATGTTTCACCATTTTATCACTTTGTAAACAGGTTTTAAGAAGTAATACTGTGGTGCGATTAGTTGGATTGATATTTTACGTTATCATTATTAATGGTGTAAAATTGTTGACTATTGAGATTATCTTACGATTGGGAGAAGAATGAATAGTTGACTACGCATTGGATGCAATGTGATGGAGTGTATTTTATTGGGTTTCTGTTCCATACTTTCTCATAAATGCGAACATAAGCTAAAACTTGCATCCAAGGATTTTTTCGTATCACAGTTTAGATATTGGTTTTTGTGTTGTTCCCAAATACATTTAGTTTCTCAAATCATTAATACGGTGTTGAACTATCATTAGTTAGATTGTGTGGCGTTGCTGTTATGTAAAATCTTACTGCGCGAATGTAATTCAGACTTCTCAGATTCCCCAAGTGTGCAATGCTGTGAGCAGAGGATACTTCCTGCATTCAATAATTTGGTTGTTAATGACACCGAGGATGACGCAGTGGCTGAGATTATGAACAATCGTTATATAATGCCTCAAGAGAGCTGCTTTTACATGGTATGTTAAAACCGCCTAGATAATTTTTAAGATGTGTTTACTTCACATAGGTTGTTTCTGTTGTAATCTTTTCATTGGCTCATAGTAAGGTATCACTTTCTTAGGATTTTAGTTAGTTAAGGTTTTAACCCCAGATCCTATGGAGTGTATCTTATTAACATTTTTCTGTTTTTGTATGTGGAAGTCTGATCTGGGACAGATTCGCAATCTCATTCCTGGTAATGGTTTCTTACATGACTCACATTTTATTTCCATTTATACTTCTTGGTTCTTCATCATATCTGTGGTTATTCATTGATCTAAAAATGTAAGTGTTTATCTTTATGCAACAATCACCTTCATAAAAGAATTGGCATCCCTTTTACTTATTAATAACATTTCTAACTATGTTCATTTCTTATTGCTTTGATTAATTATCCCCAAGAGTTGTCCCGAGTCTTGACTTCATCAAATTATGCTAGATGGAAGGTGTTGCTGGTCCACCTGTGTGATGTTATCAATGGCAACTCAGTTCTTTATGTGGCATTTCTTAAAGAACTTAATTGTGTTTAGCGGTTCAACTACTGGGGCTGTTGTCTTTCAATTTAATTGGTAACTTTTATGAATTTTATGCAGCTCATACTGATTGTGGTTTCAACCTCATAATGGTGGACCCGCCTTGGGAAAATGCTAGTGCTTATCAGAAATCAAGGTGACAAAATATTTGTACTATGCTTTCCTGATGTAGTGTAAAAATTTGACGTACCATATATTGTCTGATTAAAGAGATTTTTATGAGATAATTTATCCTTGTCTTGACCTTAAAGAGCTGCAACTATTAGATCTTTATTGTTCAGATATATCTTTTTCCCACAAACTTATTGAGAGGTTGAAACCTTTTTTTCAAAATTTTATTTTCGCTTTTTATGTTGCTCTGGGGTGGAGGGTAGGGTTATTAGATAGGTGCAATGAGAAAATTTCATTTTCATTATTCAATAAATTGTAAATGGAAATAGCTTTGCGACCCACTCATGAACTTAATAGCTGTTACTCAGTTTAAACTGGATTGGAAAGTGGCCTATTCGAAATAAATCTTAAATACGGTATGTCATCTATGTAGGTATCCAACTTTGCCCAATAGGTACTTCTTATCCCTACCCATTAAGCAACTTACTCACACCGAAGGTGCCCTTGTAGCATTATGGGTAACAAACAGAGAGAAGCTACGTAGTTTTGTTGAGAAAGAGCTTTTTGCTGCGTGGGGGGTCAGCTATGCTGCAAGTTTTCATTGGTTGAAGGTGGCTTTTAGTTTCTCGTATTTGCTTGCCATACAAGTTTTTAATGCCATTCCAAATTCCAATCTCTTGTATTTGTTGTCTATTGCAGGTGAAAGCAAATGGATCCTGGATTAGTGATTTAGATCTTTTCCATCATAGGCCATATGAAAGCCTTATCTTGGGATACAGTCCTGGGAAGGTCAGGCTTTGTAATGTTTAACTAATTAATCTTGTTACTATCAGTTTTTTCTCTCACACTTGTAATATACGGTATTTTCTAGGTCAAAAATTCTGACGACCATTCAAAATTTAAGCCTGTGAAGGAAGACCGTGTGATTATGAGCATTCCTGGGGATTACTCAAGGAAACCTCCAATTGCAGGTATTGTTGTCTTGATTAATATGCAGTGTCTTAGCTTTATGAAAGACGGAGTAAATAAGTTTGTACTAAAGTTAATAAACGATTTTAATGCTGAAGTTTCTTCATACTGGTGTGGTCAGATTTATTACAGGAGTACGTTCCTGGAGTCAAGCCTCCCCGATGCATTGAGCTATTTGCTAGAGAAATTATGGCTGGATGGGTTGCTTGGGGAAATGAACCACTCCACTTTCAAGATTCTAGATATTTTGTCAAAAAGATGGATAGCTGATTCCTTAAAAAGTAGATATGTACTTGTAGATAATTTATGGTCATTTCTGAATTTTCAGTCTCTTTAAATTTTATATATTTTTTTCTTCCATTTTGCACAAGGAATGTGGTTTTGTTCCAAGTGGCTGCCAACAATTTTGGATTCGGATTCAGTGTAGTCAAAATTTTGTTCGGTTAGTGCAGTCAGTCCATCTAAGTTTAGATAAGAAGATTCAAATTGTGAGTTTGACAAATTGGGAAGTCGGAATCCTCAATTGTAGAGACCCAGATCAACGATCGAAATCACCAATTTCAAACAGTAGAGAATATGTTCTCTCACTCTCTGGATAAGGGAAGAAACAAAAAAAATACTTATGTCCTGCTTCCACTACTGCTTCCAAGGAAAACTGGATGTGTTTGATTTTGTTCAAATGTCTATTGTCAAATTGTAAACAAAACAAGTTTGTGCACGAAAGCAATGAGTTAGAACTTGGAAGGTGTTTTATGGAAAAATTATAATACATCAAAAGGCTGTCTCTAGTAGCAGATGTTTACATTTTCTATTGAGCATTTGGGCTATAGCGAATACCATTGAGCATTTGTTACTGTTGCTTTTAAACTCTAGCCCATCTTATATAATTTAAAAACTTTCATTTATCAATGCCTAATTTTAAATATCAAAAGTATGATGCTAATAAAATAAAATTCAAAAGTAAACCAGCAGAAAGGGATTTCTGTTCCACTGTCATTCAACTTTCCGTAAGTTAGTTTTAGATTTTACCTTAAGTTCTATAAGTTTTTTTCCTCTCTATTTTGATCTCTTAAGTTAAATGCTAGATAGTTTAATCACAAGTGTTTTCATTGGATTTTGGTTTTTTAAAGTTATAAATATTAAAAGATATTTGGTTTCTTTGTAAATGTTAAATATTTTGATTTTTAAGTTACAAATGTTAGATATTTTGATTTAAGTTACTTTTATAATGTTAATTATTAATATAATTGATTAGAGTGGTAAATATTTATGTATCAATTTTTTTAAAAGAATTTAAAATATAAATGCATTTGAAAATTTTAAAATAAATTCGAAAAACTTAAAAAAAAGTTAAACACAAACATGTATTAAAAAAGATATAGTTTAATTTTTTTCAAGAATCTTAAAAAATAAAATAAAGAGTTTTAAATAAAAAAATGATATAGATGTAAAAAAACGGTAATAATCACTAACTTCAAAATAACTGCCGCCTCCCCTCCTAATCTAACATTTATAACAAAAAAATAATGACTAAATTTAAAATTAATCTGGATCCAAAACATCAACGTGGAAGTGTTTTGTGCTCTCCCCGGGATGGTGGTATGTTGTTAGCAAAGACCATGCAGAAGAAATGGGAAAAGGAAGATGGAGAATTAAGAGGAAGAAGATAATCTTCATAGTAGAACTCTAATTTGGAGAAGAAAAGATAAATTAGACAAAATTAACAAAAATTTGACGAAAACCATTGATATGTATGTCTAACAGAAATAAAATTATGAGCCGAGATAGAACAAAAAAGTTATACGATCAAAGTAAAACTACAAAATAAATTAAAATATCAATTGTGTAATTTAGTCTATATTGTAAACAGAGGAAATATTTTTTTTTGAAGGAAGGAAATATCTTTTATGATTGAGTTTTGTTGAAGTAAAATAATACATCATTTCATTTTTCAAGGCATGGAAATAAGATTCATCGCTTTTGTTGTGATGGACGGCAGGGAAAAGATAATACATAGTTTTTCCTCACTGAAAAGATTGTTAGTAACACAATTTAATATATTATCTAAATCTCCTGTAAAAAACATATTATCTAAATCTCCTGTAAAAAACATATTATCTAAACAATCTTTGGTGATAAATTCATACCCCAAACAACTAATTTTTGAAACGAATATTACTTTGTTTATTATAGAATTACCTGCTTACTTTTTTATTTTATTTTATTTGTTATGATATGGTATCATCAACCTGCTTAATGTATGTGTAATTATAGAAGTTGCTACGAGACAAATATATCCTTTAAATTCTAAACTAGATACACATTGTTTCGTAAAAATAATAAAAATAAAATGTGTATAGCGCACAACATTTTATAGTTATTAATAAAAATAATTAACAGAAAAAAAAAACTAATTTAAAAGCTATTTTAACATGCTTTTTCAATGTATGTAACGTTTTACTATTAAGCACTCAGCAAAAACGAATTTGTCAGCATTCGTATTAAGTAGTTAAACCCCGTGCTGGGTCCTTTCCTCCATTTCGAAGCAGCTATGGATTCTGAACCTGCAGCTTCGTTACCGAACCCTAACCCAAAGCCACCAACTCCAAACATCGTTATTGCCGAACCAAAACCAAAACAAAGAGATTTTTTAACTCACGCCGAAGCTTACCTCGCCAAGCGAGACGGCATCGACAAGCTTCTCAAAATTTGCCGTTACACAACGAAGCTAATCCTCGCCTCTTCATTTCTAGCTTCGGACCCGAACCTCACTCAACGCCTCAAAAGCTTCGAGTCAAGCGTCGGCGTTAGCCGAAAAGCCTTCAGACTCGGCAAATTCATTCAAGACCTCAACGCGCTGAGAAACTCGCACGTCGATTCCAAACGCGAGCTTCTACTTTCGTTAATCGCTTACGGTGGCGAAGGTTTCTACTATTTCATCGAACAATTCGTTTGGCTATCGAAAACCGGTTTGATCGATTCGAAACGTTCTAAAATCTTCCAGAAGGTAAGTGCTTACGCGGAATTCGTTGGTTATTTCGGTAGCGTAGCGCTGAAAATTAGGGATTTGAGAATTATTAATGAGGATGAAGCGTGTTTGAAATCGAGCATTGAGATTGGGGTTTTGAGAGGTGTTGGTTGTGAAGAAGAAAAAATTAGGTCGAGGAAATTGAGAGAGAAGAAATTGATGAAGAAGGTTTCAATTGTTCAAGATTTGGCTGATGGATTAATGGCTTTGGATGATATTTTGGATGGGAAAGGAATTTTTTCGAAGCCGATTTTGATGTCTTCTGCAGGGCTTTTGTCTGCTCTCATCAGCACTCACAAGAATTGGGTTAATTGCTGAGTTTTTCTGGTGCGTTCGATTTTCTCACAATTTTTTTAATGATATGTAGTATATTTAATTTAGTAAACTTTGTGAAGTTCGAATTGATACCGAGTATCGAACAATAGCTAGAAAATGAATAATCATTGGCCAAGACTTTATTTACCCCTCGCTGAATACTGGAGGGTTATAATATAAAAGACATTGACAAATAAAATGGCTCTATCTCGATATAATGATCTCTTTTTGTAGAAATTTGGTTTTTTATGAAGTGTTCGAGATAATTTTGTAGCTTGCTAGATTTTCTTATTTTAAGTGGTTTAGATAAAAAAATTTGTTCTGTCAAGGTTTTCTTGATGTTGATGTGACCTTTGATATTGTGGAGCGTTGGGGTAAAATGCGGCGGCTTGTGTAGATTCAATCGTGGCCATTGAGTCATCAAAGTAAAAAACTTTGATGCTGTGTAGTGGAGTGTTGTGTTCTAATGTGGGTAGTGTAGCCGCAGAGTCATCAACATCAAAAACCTTGATGATGTAGGTGTGAACATTTTCTATTTAAACCTTGACACTACTATCAATATTGTTGAAAGATTACCCGCAGTAATTGTGTGACGCAGTTACTGTTTTCGATTGTTTGATCTAAATCAATAGCTCATATGCTTTAAAATTGATTCGGAGAGTGTGTAATATGAGCCGTCCGACCTTATATTATTGGGTCGAGATTGTTCACTGTGATAACTGCGTGCTTCTCTTAGATCCAATGGACGGCTGGTACAGAGTTTAGATTCTTTCATAACTAGTGAGGTTGCTTTGCAGTTCCAATTGGTATATAGTATATCGACAGTTCAACACAACACTGAAATTGGAAGACTATTATGTCACTAACACAAATCTGTCAAAAATGTTTCAGACTTTGAAGAGTCTTGAGTAGTTCTGTAAAATAAGTAAAATGCCAATAATTTTTCAAATGCAATTTTAATTATATTACGTTTTGTGTTTTAGTTACTTTACAAACTTATTGGGCAGTTGCTCTTCTCTTGCTCTCAACTTATCATCCAAATAAATAAATAAAAGGTTATGAATAGATTCTTTGGAACAATATCTAATTGTTTCTGCTGGTTAGATTGCATCATATTTGGATTAGGTTAACAGGATTTATTACGTTCTCTATTCTATATGGTGTATGAAGTTGGAGGGTTGTGGAGAGTCAGCTAGTTTGAAGTCGTGATAGTATAACTGGTTTAGTAATTTGTTTTTCATTCATGATTGTTCTGTATTAAAGAGTGATCTTTTTGCTCAACAACGTTAAGGTTGCAATATTGTATCCTTGTGGTTTGTTGTCACGAGTTATAATGGTAGAACTGTACTTCATACATCTTATTATATGCTGGTGGCTTGTGGAAGGAAAAAATTATTTTGGTTGAGAGGCTGCTGAAACAAACTGTGCTTTCATATTTTAGATCACAATATTTTTTTCCTTCATATAATTGAGGTCAGAGGGAGTACTCCTTCACGTTAGTTCCTTGGTTTGATCTATTGTAAACTACATCTGAGTGATGCCATATCTTTGTTGCTATATCGGTTTCTAATATTGTCTTTGATAGTGGTATGTGTGCAGATGAGAATGTTTCATCTGTCAACTATGAATGTATTCATCTATCTAAACGCCCTTGTTTTACATAGATTTATAAAATAAGCAAAAGTCTTCTTCGTTTCACTTTTTATATAGTATGAGACCCATGTATGCTAAGGTTTCTGTTTAGACGTAGAGCCAATTTCACAAGTAACGGTTCATCAATTTAAAATATAAATTGGGGATCCATTTTAAGATATATATGCGATAAATTTTGTAACCTATGTTGAATTCTTAGAAGTTCATCTTTGGAGTAAAAATTGAATTAGTGATTTAAGGTGACATAATTCATTGAGAGATCCACTTATGAACTCTTAAGTGGAGTATATCGAAGGAGGTGCTATAAGATGCTTTTAAAAATCTATCAACAAATTCCACAATGATTCTAGACTTTTTTAAAAGTGGCTCTAATTATGAAGATCTCTAGAGGAGCACGGGGAGAGGATCGTACCTCACTCCTTTAGGAATATTAGGAATATGCATGTAAACTATTCTTCCATAATCCTATAGATCACCACGGCTCACAACTTCATGAAGACCTCGAACTCAAATGTCTTATCCCATATACCTGTGGTAATCGCTCATTTAGTTTCTTATTTATGTTTTGCTCATTTTTTTTAGTTTATTTATTTATTAGATTTTAGCTTCCGGTAATATAAAATATATTATTGGTAATGTATTTAGAGACGAGTGTGCAGATATATAGGGTTGGCTATCAACCTGTAACGTTCCAATTTTTATTTATTTATTTATAATATATTATTTTAATTTTTGAAAAATTGCATTAATATATTAATTTTATATTCTAAACACTCTAAATTTTATATTTATATGTTATGTCCTAACTTTATACACATAGCATACCTAAGTTCGAACCCGAAACTTCACAATTGTGTGAGGTAATTATAGTGAAATTTATCAAGATAAATATTCAAATGGCTTGTTCTATATACGCTTCATGAACAGGGATGGTTTGGGAGGGTGGCAGGGCATGGGCCTTGCCCCTCCCTCCCGTTATTTCAATTCATATTATATACACACATCCCTTAAATATAAATACTATACAATATTATTATTATTATTATTATTATTATTATTATTATTATTATATAGAATAATATAA
Organism: Cicer arietinum; assembly: GCF_000331145.2. Classification (NCBI taxonomy): domain Eukaryota; kingdom Viridiplantae; phylum Streptophyta; class Magnoliopsida; order Fabales; family Fabaceae; genus Cicer; species Cicer arietinum. Next base: position 64,082,545 of record NC_021163.2, read on the forward strand.
ATATTATACAATAATATATATATATATATATATATATATATATATATATATCATAGATTAAATATATTTTTAGTCATTTTAAAATTTAAAATTACATTATTTTAAATTTAGTTCCTTAAATAACTTTATTTATTTTTAGTCTCTATTTCGCTTTTCATAGAGACTATTTTGAGATACTCAGTGTCAATTTTTATAAAGTTTTCAAAATTATAGATTAACAGTATAAATTTTCTTTTAAAAATTAAACTTTAATGATTATAAAGACTAAATTCATATTTAACTTTAACTATTATTTTCTACGCTAAAAAACTACAATTATTCATTAATTTAGAAGTTCCCCATGAATGATTAAACTTTTTGTGGCCCATGTATAAACATAATTCTGAATCCGTCTCTTATCATAAACTTCAATCTAAACGTTGTAATAAAGAAAAAAGAGGATCCCTCCTCTTCCTTCAGTTACTTGTATATGAGCATTATTATTTTTACACATTGTAAATGATATAGTTTGTGTTTATTTTTTACGTTCAATTTGCCTTTTATCTTTCTACAAATTACACACAAAAGTTAAAGGACACGATAATTGTACTTGACATAGTTTTATTTTTATTTTTTCACGTTTTGCATCAACACTTTGTATGTGTATTGTCCAGATTTCTTTTTAATATTCTAGTTTAGTCTTGTCAAAATATTAATATATTATAGTTTAGTATATTCAATGGTTCTTGTCACAAAATGAGTTAGACTTTTATATAATCCTTTTTTTACCAAAGACTTTTACATATATGTTTTGTTGATATTCCTTTTGTCGTACTTAGACGATTGATTCAATCGACCAAGATTTATAGTAAATTAATATTTAAAAATTATATAAAATTTTAATAATATTAATTTAAAAATTATATAAAATTTTAATAATTATCAATGATATTTTATGATGTAAAAATTTACAATAACTTTTGTCTCTATAATATCAATCCACAATCGATCACTTTACCTTATAAGTTGACGAATAGGCATAATGAATTATCTGTTTTTTTTTTGGAGTTAACATATTGAATTATATTTGGTTGTTATGTCATATTCATGAAGTACACAAAAAGACATTTGATACCAAAAAATCGCTTTCGATGGCCACCACTTTCATGTCAACCATTAGATGTCGTTGTCAATTGAGTACATTTTTCTCTAATTATTAGAAATCCAATAATTAAGATGATTTTTATATAAATTTATACATTATAATAAAGCAAGCCAATTAAAAAAATAAAAGGAATGAATTAAAAATAAAAAGTTTTTTTTGTAACAAAAGCATAAAACTTCTGTTACATCACGATTTTTGTCCACGATACAATTTAATGGTTAATTAAAAAATTAAAAATAAAATACAATACACCACGACTTACAGTTTTTTCATGTATCCGGTTACACGTGTCAACAAACTAGAGTGTTAAAAAAATATAAGTTTCTATTAATAGAAATAATACGTGTTTATTCTTGAGAAGTCGTACTTTTCATCAATTATAAGAAAGTAGTTTTTAAGTTAAGTTATAATTAGATTTTTTTTAATTTTTTTATTTTAAATTATTTTTTTTAAATCAACTTATTTTTTTTAATATCAATAAAATAAAATTTATAAAATTTGATATATATATATATATAAACTAATATAATAATTTATTTATTAAAATCGTTGTTTCCGTGCGACGTACGAGTTACGAACTAGTATATTTAATGACGGTTAACTTGACAAATACTATATTTAATTGTTACCATCTTCAATGTAAATTAGTAAATCAATGACTCTCAAATCTCAGCTTCTCCCTCTTAAAAAAAATATCAGTTTCTCCTTGTCAAAAAAATAAATCTATGTTGCACAAATTTGTTTTATTTTATTTAAAAAATTACAAATAGTATATATTTTATTTTTAAAAAAAAATTCCCAACGCGAACGTGAATCGTTCATGTTCCAGCATCTGCAGAAAATATATTATTCGATTGTTCTGTTTGAACCAATGCCAAACAACATAACAATGGAAAATTGTTTATATGAATAACAAAAAGCTTGTAATTAGAAAAAGAAAATGGAGTCCGAACTCCAAGAAATAAATCTAAAACCGCCAAAACAACCCGACCCGATTCCCGACGACCGTCCTCTCCTCAAATCCGTTACAACAATCTTCGCCTCCGACACCGACGAACTCGAGAAGAAATTCGCCGCATACGTCAGGCGCGATGTTTACGGAACAATGGGACGCGGCGAGTTACCGACGAAGGAGAAGGTTTTGCTCGGTGTTGCGCTTGTGACGCTTGTTCCGGTGAGGGTGGTTGCGGCAATGACGATATTGTTGTTGTATTATTTGATTTGTAAGTTTTGTACGCTTTGTTCTGTTCCGAATCGTGAAGATGAACAAGAAGATTACGCGCATATGGTTGGATGGAGAAGGATCGTTGTTGTTCAGTGTGGGAAAGCTCTTGCTAGGCTTATGCTTTTTATTTTAGGGTTTTATTGGATCAGACACTCGTATCGTGTAGAAAACCCTACCTCCAATGAGGTACTTTGTTGTAAACATCATCATAATTGTGTTTAATATTTTGCTCAATTTGCTTTGAAATTTTTAAATGTTATTATGCTTTTAAGAATTGAAAATATAATATGCTTGAAGTTTATCAAGAACATGTTTGAACCACGGCGGGTAGATGATTAACGTGCAAATCCAAATTTGATGTTTTGTGCATGTTTAGCTTCATTTTTGGATTAGACGAAATTGATTCTAGAGATGTTCGAATTGATATTGACATGTTTGGATGATCTCAAGTAGAATTGATTATAACTTACTAGTAAGCTAGAATTTATTGTTTTTGTCTCTAAAATTGTTTTTTGCCCTGCTATTTATTGCTCGACACTTGAGCTCGCTTTTATATCCAAACATAAATCACATTACATTCCACTAACTTGTAACTTGAATCAATTTATTCATAATCAATTTTTGTCATATCAAAGCTAAACACAAATAGCTTCATGCTCACTGGAAGGTCACATGGTGGAAAAATGTCTTTTGTGTCTGTTGCATTGCAAGTGTATTAATAAGATGAAGATCTTTTGCGTGTTTGTATTATTTTTTTTTATATATTTACTTTCCCTTCATTTGATTCTCTGTACATATTGTGCTGCCAAAGTAATTTAGAGAAACTTTTCCCCATTTTGGTCATCTTTCTTGAAGGTGCAAAGGGAAGGTTTTTGCGCATCTAATTAAATAGATAGATAGATAGATAACTTTGTTTGTTGCTGTCTCATTTATTTAATTTCTACAAAAGGGCAAAAAAAGTTTTTTTGTGTTGGTATTTGGTTTTACTGCTGCTTATTTTATGTGTTCATTCCTTTTCAATGCAAGAAGGAAAACAAAGTCAAGCCTGAAGAGATGGGAAGACCCGGTGTAATAATATCTAATCATGTATCATACTTGGATATTTTGTATCACACGTCTTGCTCATTTCCAAGTTTCGTTGCTAAGGTTTGTGATGCTGTGACGAGTTTTTCCCACAGTCCTGCAGTTTATCTTCAAAGCATGTTTCATTATCAACCTTTAGTTTTTTTTACTGACGCTTTTCTTTCATCTCCTGTGCTTCATTTCAACATTGGATCTCGTTGATGAAGAGATCAGTGGCTAAACTTCCTCTAGTTGGTCTCATCAGGTTTGTTCTCCTACGTGTTATTGGTTCAAATACGGGTTGTATTTTCTTTATATGCAAGATTATTTGGAGTATATTGCTTACACATTATGGCTTGTTTTGCAACAGTAAGTGTCTTGGTTGTATCTACGTTCAGCGGGAGTCAAAGACATCAGACTTCAAGGGTGTTTCAGGTGCATAGATTATTGGTGTGTGTGCACTTTCTAATCATTCTGAAAATGTGTGCAAATCAAATGAAGCAAGTTCTTTGTTTCTATTCAATGAGAAGATAATATTGAGAGACATGTTGAATAACCCGTATATTTCAACTACACAGTAGAAGTTTTTTATATAGACTATGAGTAATAAATACACATAATGATAGGAATAATTATAAGATTTTATTTATTTACATAATGTTATTTTATTTCAAACACTCCCCTCAAACTGAAACATATAAGTCAAATGCACCAAGTTTGCTACATATATAACTAATTCTAGGACCTCACAATGACCTTGTAAAAACATTTGTCAATTGATAATTGGAATTGACAAAGCTAGTGATGATGTCGCCCTATTCGATCTTTTCTCTAACAAAATGATAGTCTATCTCAATATGCTTGGTTCTGACATAAAAAATAGGATTTGAGGTGATGTCCAATGCAACTTGATTATCACTTATTAGTGTCATTGGGATGACCTCTTCAAATTGAAGTTCTTTTAGTAATTGTTTCAACCAGATGAACTCACATGTTCCTAGTGCCATGGACCTATATTCTGCCTCAACGTTGGATCTTGCAACAACATTTTGTTTCTTATTCTTTCAAGATATTAAATTTCCTCCAACAAGTACACAATACCCATAAGTAGACCGTCTATCAATGGGCGAGTCTGTCTAATCAACATTTGAGTATATCCTCTATCTTTATAAATGAAACCTTTTTCAGGAGCACTTTTGATGTATTTAAGGATCCGGATTACAACATCCATATGTTCTTGGCAAAAATAATTTAAGAATTGACTTACCACACTAACAACGAATGAGATGTCAGGATGTATTTCTGTGAGATAGTTTAATTTTCCAACCTATCTCCTATATCTTAATTTGATAGACACTCCCCCTGATTAAGGAGGAGTTTGACATTTGGATCAATAGGAGTATCAATTGGCTTGACATTTAATAGATCTATTTCTTCAAGAATATCCATAGCATATTTCCTTTGTGAAATTACAAGGCCATCCTTGAATTATGCTACCATAATACCCACAATATAATGGCGTTTACTGAGGTCTTTAGTCTGAAACTTATTTAAAAAATGTTTTTTCAACTGGAGTATGCTTTGTTGATCACTATCAGTTATGACAATGTCATCCACATAAACAATCAGATAAATGCATCTTTGGCTGAGTGACGATAAAATACAGAGTGATCGGCTTCACTACGAATTATATTAAATTCTTGTACTACTGTGCTGAATCTGCCAAATCAAGCTCTAGGAAAGACTATTTAAGACTATAAAGGGACCTGTATAGCCGACAAACCATGGTGGAAGGCTCCCGCTAAGCAACAAACTTTGATGGTTGCTCCATATAAACTTCCTCTTCAAGGTCACCGTCCAAAAAAGCATCTTTAATGTCAAGTTGATGGAGAGACCAATGTCGAATTGCTGTAATGGAGAAAAACAGTCTAACAGATGCCATTTTGACAATAGGTGATAAGGTATCATTGTAATCCAACCCAAAAATCTGAGTATATCCCTTAGCCACCAAACGAGCCTTAAATCGATCAATCTTACCTACTAAAGACTTCCCATGAGGTTAAGGAGCCAATTCCTAAGTACCACTGCTTTGTAGAGCACACATCTCATCAAGCATTGCTTGCCTTTACTCAGAGTGGGATTCACCTAGAGATTTAGAAATAGAAACAAAAGACAAAGAAGACAAGTAAGTGTAATGCAAGGGAGGAAGACGATGATAAAACAAATTAATATAATGAGGAGATGAATTACGTGTTATGGGAACAGAAACAGGCACAATGGATGTTGGGAGACGACGGTGTTTGTAGTGGTCGGGGAGTTTGGGGGGCAAACTCGACAGGTTCGAGAGGAACAAAAATGGGTGGAATAAGGATAACTACTTGAGGAGATTCGGGATTAATGTCCTGACGGGGGCTCAATAGCTACATGGGTCGGTTCAAAATACGATATAGACTCAAAACGTAACATCAATTGATGTAACGTATCGGTGTAGTGCATGAGAATAACAATGAATGAGAAGAGAATTTTGAGAGACATGTTGAAGAACCCGTGTGTTTCAACTATACAACGGAAGTTCTTTATATAGACTATAAGTAATAAATATAAATAATGAGAGGAATAATTACAAGGTAATCTATGTATTTACATAATGTTATTTTATTTTCAACAGTTTCTATTCTCCTTCTGTGTTGTTCGTCTCTTCCTTTTTTAGTTTATGAATTGCATGGGAGCTTTAGCATTTTGTTTGGATTTTAAATTGTTGAGGACAGTTCTCTCAATTTCCACAATGTTATAGCCGTTAATTTTTCAGTTCAAATTTGCTAGAGATTGATGGGTTGGGATTGAAGATATTTCATTTGAGTTATATTGGGTTGAATCATCTGTGAGAACCTATCATACAGTACCCCATGTGTTAACATGTGTAGCGGCGTTAGTTGTCTGTCCATCATGCATATTCATGTATCTGAGCAAGTCAAACTAGGACCTTAATACTTTGTTGAATTATGAATATTCATGTATCTGAGCAAGTCAAACTTGTGTTTAGATTTGATACCATGACCAATCTTTTCTTGGATATATATTGATCTGTAAAATGTTTGATAAAACTAAACTACGACCTTTATTCCTGCAGCTGTTGTCACTGAAAGAATTCGAGAAGCCCATCGGAATACATCTGCTCCAGTTATGATGTTATTTCCAGGTTATCACCCTTTAGTTTTTTTCTTGGAGCTGGGATAAAATCGTCCTATTAATTTTTTTTACTTGGTATACATGTCACTTGCTTTTTAGTCCATACCTTAAATATCTTCGAATTTGTGAACATTTTCTGTTTTCTAAGTGTGTAAAGTATTTGGTGCATATGGGAGCACTAGCTTGTCATATTATGTTCTAGTCAATATTTATCTATTTGCTTAATGTATAATTCCTTTTATTTATTAAATTTAGTAATTAGTACCTGTCTCAGTATTTTATCATAAGTGTGCTGCTGGAATATCTTAATTTTTCATGATTATTTGTGTTCTTCTAAGTTCTAATCATGTTACTCAATAAGGTTGTGTATTTTACAGAAGGGACAACCACAAATGGAGAATATCTCCTTCCATTCAAGAGTGGTGGTTTTTTGGCAAATGCACCAGTACTTCCAGTAATATTAAATTACCATTACCAGAGATTTAGTCCTGCCTGGGATTCCATATCCGGGGTAAGTCATTTGCCTAGCATTAATAGAGTTTCCTATTTTTACTAATCGAGTGCTTGATTCTAATGTGGCGAAAATGATTTTAAATGATTTTTGCAAAGTGAATCGTATACAAAGTGATTCATGTATGGATATATCCATGTAAAAGTGAGTTGAACATTAAATTTGAGGCTAATAATCATGTTTAGAGACAAAAGCTCGAAATCAAAGCTTTATGTTAGAATCAATTATAAATTCCACACAATAATACTCGAGAATACCTAAATATGCCAAATCAATTTTATGCTTCTAATATCATTTGTCTTTCACAAAAGTGAATCTACACAGGATATGAATGTTGTAAAGAGCTATTTTATTACCGAATATCCGAGTTGCTGCTGTTTTATGTTGGTACATATGTATTATAACTTGCAAGTCTTAACTCAGGAGGTTTGCCTCATGTGAAAAGTTACCTACTGCCTAAATGCTTTTCTTATTGAATTTAATCTCACATTTAATTTCACGCGGTAGCTAGAATGGTCTGTCGGAAGTGCAGATGACTGAGTCAGCTAAATTTGAACAAATCGCTATTGCTCTGCAATACGCTATTTAGTATAAAGTATTTTCCAAATAGCTGCTAATGCAGTACTATAATACTACAGTGTTGCGGAATTTGAACAAACTGCTATTTTCCACGATCCGCTATTGATAACACTGAATTGTTGTTTGTTCGGGACAGATAGAGACCAACTTTTGCGCTTTAAAACTTAAAAAGTATGCTGTGCTAATTGTCTAGTAGATACATACTTTTCTTGTTTGCAGTCGCGTTTGTTTTAGCTAATAAATGTTCTTATTGTTCTTATATCTGATCTTGTTGATAATTTGATTTTCAGTCTTTCCCTTAACAGCATTTTTTGTTGTCGAAAGTTTAATATACATGCATTTGGCAGGTGCGCCATGTAATTTTTCTTCTCTGTCAGTTTGTAAATTATATGGAGGTGACAGAGTTACCTACGTACTATCCCTCACAGCAGGAGAAGGATAACCCCAAATTATATGCAAATAATGTTAGAACGTTGATGGCTAGTGAGGTAAATGAACTCCCTTTAATAATTAATAATATGCACTGTGAATACTGAAAACTACTGTTAGGATATTGAAACTACATCCTAGAAGCTTTTAACCACAAGTAGTTATACAGGATAGGTGTGTTTTTCTATTCTATTAATGGAATCAGTCTTGGTAACGGAGGAAAGACCTCTGTATTTTCCCTTGGTATAGTAAGGCCCCAACGGAGGAAAGCTTGGCAATAACTTCTTATCTTGAGGAAGCCTTCATCTTATGTATTCGCTATTTGTGTTTTCTTGTAGTACAAGGGGCAGTAGAATTGAAAATGGACTTCTGATAGAAGCTGATGGTTTAAAATAGTGTGGCAATGTTTCTATGTTTTGCTTGCAGGGTAATATGATACTCTCAGATATTGGGCTAGCTGAGAAACGAATATATCAAGCTGCTCTTAATGGTAAAAAATTATATAAACTTTTCTTACAAGTCTGTTCACTTCTAACCCAAATCTCAAACATTTTTTTCAACAATCTGTAACTATCTGTTAACATCTGCGGAATATAGCTACAAGGTTGCTTGTTTAAAGACTTTGAAGTTATCAGATTTACTAATTAAAATTCTTAGGTTTATAGTAAATTTATATACTAACTACTAGCAGTATCATATCAAATTGTGAACGCTTGAGATAAATACCCTAACTCCTTTTGAAGGCCATGTCCACGTAAACTTATATCTGAATCATTTATTACATTTTCCTGCAGGTTTGTTTTCCCAATGCTAATTTGTATTCTGGTTCATAATGCTATTATGTCCAGAAAGAAAGTTAACATAGAAAATTCTGCGCTGAGCAAGATTCATATTTGAACTGTATTCTATCGTGGATCCTTATTTTGTAGCGTCAATGTCGTTCAGCATAGAGACCTTCTGGTACTAATTTTTGGTTGATCCTCTCAAGTATTAGGTGGTTTACAGTATAATCGCTGATTCTGATTATTCTTTTATTGATTAGGGAGATTTAGGCTCCAAGTTTTTTAACCTAGTAATCTTGACAAGAGGATGCTTTATATCATATATTAGGAATTTAAATATTTAGGAGGAGCACAGAGAAGTACGTAAATATGTAAAATATTAACTTTGATTTCCTGAATTTTACCGTTTCAGCTAGTTAGAGTTTTTTATAAGAACCTACTGAATTAAAAAAAATGGTTGAAGAGCTGAGAAACACAAGAAGTTCTCACAAGAAGATTTAAGTAGAAGGTTGAGTTCAAATTCGAGAAACTAATAAATTCTATTAATTTGCTAGCATTTGCTTATAAAAGAATGACATTTGTACAATATTAAGCAAATACATGTGAACATCTTTGTAATCTAGGACACAGTAGGTTCGAACTGTACAATTGAAATACTTGATTTAACAGTTTGACAAAAGTATTTCAAATGAAAAAGGTTAAATTACATCTGTGGTCCCTTAACTTAATTTCAGGTAACGTTTTAGTCCTTTATCTTTTTTTTTTTCTCCCGATTTAGTCCTTTATTCCTAACAATATCAAATAAAGTATGAAAATATGAGTTTATTTGAAGATTTGCGTTACGAATTTGATGAAATTTGTATTATATTGAAGAATATAATTAATTTTATGAGTTTTGATTGAATTTTGTTTTGAATTTTTGTATTAAAAAGAATAATATTGTTGAAATTTTAAAACATAAAATATCAAATTGTCACTTAAAATATTAAATTGTCACTTAAAACGTTACCTTAATTTGTTATTAAAATATCAATCGAAGCTACTAAAATAAAGTCGGCGAAGATTTTTTTAAGGAGAAAGTTGGTGAACTTTTGATTAAATAGCCCTTGGATTGTTTGCTATAAATTTGGGAATTTTAAAAGGCATGATAGGGGGCCGTTTGTTATTGATTTTTAAAACAGTGATTGTGATATTCAATGTGTTTGTTTCGGCTTAAATAAAAATAATTTTTAATTTAAAAAATTTAGAAATTTGTTTGAAAATAAATGTTATTTTTGTTTATTTATTATTATAAGAATATTTTTTTTAAATTAATCTGTTTATATACAATTTTATAAAATTGAATTTTTAAACTATAAAATCATCAAAAGTTAACTATAAAGTCAAAGTTACCTATAAAGTTAACTTTTCTCTTTTCTAAAATCACCATAAACATGTTTTCATAGTTTGATTATCCATAATATATGTTAAAGTACTAATCAAAAAACAATAAATAAATCAACAAAATAAAAATAAATTTGTATGAACATATGAACAAGGAAAGATAAAATTGATTGAGGATAATTTTAAATTTTAAAAAAGATAAGAGTAATTATATTATTTTCTCACATCGAAAAATAAATTTCGTGTTTTTAAATTGTAACATTTTTCTCTCTCATTTATAGTAAAGTCAATATAAACTATTATTTTTAGCTTTTCATTCTTAACTATAAAATGATTTTTTTAACAAATTAATTTTTAATTTAAAAAAATAAAATTTTCCATGAAAAAAATACTCATCAACTATTTTAAAAAGCAAAAGCTGTTCTGGGTTGCTTTAGTAAAAATCATTTTTTTGGAAAAATTATCATTAAGAACATGAATTTTCTAAACACATTAATTTCTCTCTTTTCTAAAATTACCATAAACATGTTCTCATAGTTTGATTATCCATAATGTATGTTAAGTACTAATCAAAAAACAATAAATAAATCAACAAAACAAAAATAAATTTGTATGAACATATGAACAAGGAGTTAAGTACTAATCAAAAAACAATAAATAAATCAACAAAACAAAAATAAATTTGTATGAACATATGAACAAGGAAAGATAAAATTGATGGAGGATAATTTTGAATTTTAAAAAAGATAAGAGTAATTACATCATTTTCTCACATCGGAAAGTAAGTTTCGTGTTTTTAAATTGCAACATTTTTCTCTCTCATCTATAGCAAAGTCAATTGTGATAAACTATTATTTTTTGCTTTTCATTCTTAACCATAAAATGATTTTTTTAACAAAATAATTTTTAATTTAAAAAAAAAAATTCATGAAAAAAGACTCATCAACTACTTCAAAAAGCAAAAGCTGTTTTGGGTGTCTGTTTTAGTAAAAATCATTTTTTTAAAAAATTTAATAAAAAAATTAAATTTTTTGGAAAATTAATAAAAATTACTTTTTTCAAATAATTTTTAGACTTTTTTTACAAAACAACCCTAACAAACCGACTCAATGTTATCTGAAATGCTATAAAGATTTTGAGAAGAAAACAAAAGGCTAAATTGCAGTTTTGATCCCTTATTTAGTTGAATCATGAAAATAGTCTCCTTATTTTATTTATCCTCAGTTTTAGTCTATTAAACAGAATTTTAGTCAAAAACTTGATGAAATGTTATTTTTTTAAATCACACCATACTATTTATGATTATAGAATTCAGGTACAATTGTTGCACCACGAGATATTGAGTCATGGTGTGGCTTAAATAAACGTAAAAAATATACTAGTTTTATGTAAAAAAAAAAGCAATATAAGAATAAAATTGCAACAAAAAATGAATTAAACTTATTCAAAAAATTATTAACCATTCAAAATCACATTAGTACTATTTTTAGATGCAAATTGATACTATTTGATAGAACAAACCACCAACGTCAGCAAACAAATTACAATCAATAATATAAGAGAAAAGGATAATTTTAACAGGAGAAAATAATAATAATAATAATAATAATAATAATAATAATAATAATAATAATAATAATAATAATAATAAATAATAATAATAATAATAATAATAATAATAAATAATAATAATAATAATAAATGGATTCGAAGTTATGCGACAAAACACAATCTACTTACAAAAGACTAGCACAGACAAGAGATGCTACATTACCTTAAAAAAAGGACAAGAGATGGTGGTACAAACAACAATCAAAGTGCCTTTTAGCTTTTCAAAGTACAAACAAAGTTACCTTTCTTTGAAGGAACGATTAATAGACTTGCTCAATTCCCATGATGGCCACTTTGATGACAAACAACCTCTTAAAGGTGATTGTAGAAACAGTGAAGATTTGGATAGCTGCTTTTGACGCATTGAAATTGAGGACAATGAATTGAATGCACTTTTTAGCCTTCTCTTTTCACTATCATGAACCTCATAATTAGGATCATGTCCCACAGCCGAAATTCTTAGTGCTTCGGGAAGAATGCAGTTGCAAATTGAACCTGTCACAAGGTGTCGATACTAATTATTGATGATATATATATATATATATATATTTGGAATGTGGATCATACTAGTTTTCTTGCCAATGTTAAAAATAAAATTAGCATTAACATTCCTCATTTGTGAGTATCAACATCATAGCAATTTAGATAAATGTGAAAGGTAACCTCAAGGCACTAAGAAACCAAAGAATAAAGAAATAAAGATATTACGAAAAAAGAGTCTTGTTTAGATAAACAAATTATATATTCATCTATAGCATGAATGTTTATCACATTAGTGCTTATAGTTATTGCTTGTATATCAAGTTATTTTTATATAAACTATACACACTTTTATAAGTTATCCTATAGAGTTTATAGAAATAAGCTAAAACCAGCTTATGAACATGTTATAAATTGTTTCCATAAGCTCTTTTAAGTAGTCTCACGAGTACTGATGTTGGTAGATAAGTTTAAATAAGTCAACCCAAAACAATTAAAGCTTGTTAGAGCTCTCAATGATTCAATTAAATTTTCTTATTCAAGTTATGGAGAACAATGATAAACTTTACAAATTCAACTATGCCATTACAACATCTTTCTTTACCTATTCATACATACAGGAATGGTTGTTATTTTTTTTCTCTACATTAAAGCTGTTATATGGGTAACATAACAACCACTAACTAACAATGTAGTAACCTCTAGCCATCTAGCTTTAGCCCAATCTCAATCTAAATCTGTTTGCAAGGGGAAGGACAAGAAACTTAGGAATGGCACAAACATGAAAACACACGCAAAAGAATATCCTAAGCGCGAGAGATGTTTCAACAAAATGATTTTCTCTCCATCCAAACACACCAAAAAAGTCAACTACTAACAAGATGAGTAAAATACCTAGCCTGGCAAGCCGATTTACCCAAGTTGGAATTGATTTCCCTGTCAGCTTATAGCATATGTCTTTGCAGAAGTGATTGCAGTTCTTAGCAATTAAGTGATATGTATCACCGTTGTAGTTTGCCGACTCGCATTCCATGAATTCTCTAACCTCAACAGGATCCAAAGATGTAGTTCCGATGAATATCGACTTCCTGAACTTGAAGCCTGGACATTGTCGAGGTTCAACCTCAAAAACACCGCTTGTTGGGTAGTCATGAGCTCCAAATGCATATTCTACACCATGAACTGTAAAATACAGGTAAAGGTTCATCAGATATAAGAAGCACTCATTGAAAACTCAAGCTACATTGAGAAGCCAAGAGGTACAAAAATATTACCTCCCTTTGGTTTCTATACAAGTTAAGATTAGTTGCATTGAAAATTTAAATCACCACTTGAAAACAATGAAGATCATAGTTGCATCAAAAATTCAAATACACCATACAGTAGTTACAAATTAGAGTTTTTCAATGCTCAGAAGTACTTTTCCAGTTTCTTTAATCAAAACGCCCTCAAGTTATCGATGAAAGAATTTAAATGAAAAGAAAAAGATGCAAAGCAATAACACAATCTGCAAGCAGATACTGCTAGATTAGATATTTATAGAAGGGAAAAGGTTGAATGATAATCATAAACAAAATTCTTTATTAATTTCATTTTCCAGTCACGAAATAATATAGACATTAGACAAGGTATGACCTAGTAAAACATTGTAAAGTTGAAATGAAGGTGTACCACATAACTCTAGTTTTAAAGCTTAGGTCTCCTTCCTAGTTAAATCAAAGTATGTTATTTTATACTCCTCCAACACAAAGGTTTAGCATTAATAGATTTGAGAAAAAAGCATGGTTAGTTGAAGTCATGTTCCAAGATATAGAAGCAGAACATGATCATAGTTCAAGACATTAGAGCCTAAACTATACCTTCTACACCGGAGTGATAGATACCGAGGCCGGCCCAATAGACATAACCATTCATGGGCGTCAAGTCATACACATTGAGATAAACTGGAGTTTTTCCAGGTGCATGGCTAGCTGAGTTGACTTTGCGAAATAATGAAAAACGAGTCACTGATTTTCCTTTTAAATGAAGAGGTGCAATAGATTTCCATCCTTTCTTAGACTTCAATTTCATCTTTC
>NC_021163.2:64097031-64113553 GCF_000331145.2 Cicer arietinum
ATTCAACAAAAGTTTGAGATAGAGCATCATTTTTCAATGTTCACATTTCGAGTCAATGAAAAAAACTGCGGGGTAAGATTTAGCCATTCCTTTTTTCTCCAAAGACAATAAACTTACTTCATCTTTTTTGAATTTGAACAATGTAGGTTTATAGTATGAAATAATTAGCAGAAACTTCCTTTTTTTTTTTTTTGACAGAATTAGTAGAAACTTTCTTCTTATGAGATACTCCCCCGTTTCATATACTTTTAAGGTAATGCATACATCTTAAGAAAATGATTATGTAAAACAATATGTTATGACTAAAATATAATGATACTTTTGTTACTTGCCCACCATATACTTGCAACTATAATAATTTTTTTTGACTCAGATGCAAGTAATATAATAAATAAGGGTAGCATTGTAAAAAGTATTAAATGCTTTACCGGCATTCTAATATAACAAATAATGCAAGACAATGAAATATTCCAATGTGACACTTAGAATATAAGATGAAGGGAGTAATCCAGGAAATACAAATGAAGATGCTCTCAAATTTTGATGAATGCAATATCTTTAGGAGGGAAAAAAACCTTATAAATTGATACACAATCCATGACCATTAGGCAAACTCAGAAGTCAATTTATTTAACTTCCCCTATCAAACCATTCGTAATCGATGAAGATAATCTCCAACCAATTAAGGGCTCAAGTGAGTGAAACTAAATTTCCAACAATTTTGTTGTTAAATCATAGCAACAACAAAAATCCGACCAAACTTCTGCAAAATCTTGGTACCTTGAAATGAAAAGGATACATTGAGTGCACAATAATTTCCAATTCCACCTCTTCTAGATTTTAGAAGATCTTTCAAACATTGTTCACATAGAGAAAGTCCTAAAATTAGGGGATATGTTGTTGGCTTGGTGGCTGAAGTTAGGGAGTGGACTAATAAGGAGATTGAGGGTTCCACCCCACCTTCGACAAAATACTAACAATATTAATAATACTAATTAGTAACATTGACAATTGAAAAACAAAAAAAAAAAACCTAAAATAGATACTTAATTCTCTTCACAAATAGCTTATAGGCAAGACAGAGAAGTACACCAAATTTAAAGCTGGCGTAGAACAGAACTTGCTAGTGTTTTGATTTCTCAAAAACGGTTGTGAAAATTAACTAACCAAATACTCTAGTCATAATAATTCATAAACAAGAAAAAAAGTGTAAGATTCATATTCAAACATGAAGAACAAAAAAAAAGTTCAGTTCAATCTCACAGCACAGTTATTTTAAGCTCATTCCAGATCTAGAACGCTGAATTAAGAGTAAAGTGTTTGTTTCAGCTTTAATTTAGTTTAACTCTCACACAGTAAAGAAATGAAAAGTTTCAAGAGTGGAAAATGCTTAAGGCTAATGCAGAAGCTGAGGAACAGTGTACTCATAAGCAAGAACTGAAAATATACAAATTAAAAATAAAAATAAAAAGAATAGTTGAAAATGCTTTTTATTTGAAGTTTGAAGCTAAACAAACAGAAGTTAACTTACAGTTAGAGATTGGAAGAGTAGCGCCATTAGAGAGAATGAAAAAGTTGGTCAAAACGGTGAAGTGCTTAAATGAAGAAACATGCGAAGAACAACACACACAGTTTAAGGCGACACAACAAAATGTGCTTTCTTTAGTTTTGGTAATGTCACCTGCATTAACCAAACAATGCATAAAATGTATTACAATCAAAAAAATGTGAAAACACTCAAATATTAACTTAAATATTTTTTCTTGAATTTAAATTTAAAATGTCGTAGTTGTATCTCTCGCACTTGTATATTAATTTATTCATGATATTAATCATTTTTATTAAGAGATAATTCTTTATTGTTAAATTGATCGTTAGATTTTATAAATTTAAAAATATATTTATGAAGTTGTGATGTGCAGTTCAAAATAATTTATTTATAATTTTTTTTTTAATTTGTAAATGAAATTGTAAATACCACAAAAAGTTTACAAATATAATTTCGAAGTTTTGAATTCAAACCTAAAATGCAATGTTTAATTTAATAATATAAATACTTATCAATTAAATTAAGAAGAACTATATATAAATTTTTATTATTAGGGATTATGAAATAATATTTTAATTGAATATGTCCTTTTTTCCATATTTAATAAATAAGTAATGTATCATAATTTGTAATAGAAAAAGATTTTTGAAAATCACAATATTGACTGACATATTATAGTTAATATTGACTCACATATTATAATTTGAAGAATGTATTTACTAATTTGCTAAATTTAGAGATTAATTAATTTTACAGATATTTAGAATTTTGGCGACCAATTGACCGTACTTTCCAAAAATGGTATGAATTGCATAATAATAGTAAAATTAATTTAATATGTTATTATTCTTATAACCTGCGATGCCAAATTGCGACTATTTTTATTGTAAAAAAATAACAGGACCACACAGCTGAACCTGTTGTGTCAATTTGTACGAATAAATAAAAATAATATTATTACTGATATTCGTGCAGACACGAGTAACTCTGCAAGCCGTACACACCACAACTGTGTCATTCGTCATCGAGTGCCAACGTTCTTATATATTTTCAACTTTTTTGTAGTTAATTAATTTAATGAAAGTATTATAATTATACTTTCTACCGCACTTAGTTTCATTGATTAAAATTTACATAATTTAAAAATTATTTAGAAATTATGTGAAATACATATGTTTAATTGAATTTAAAATAATATATTATAAAATTTATTGTTTAGTATTATTTTTAATTTAATTTTTGCAAATGAATATTAATTTTAGTTGGTAAACTCCGTTATAAAGGTGTTGGATCTAACTCTTCCTATAAGTTAAGGATCTTATCGGTTGAAAATATTAAAAATTTGAAAAAAAGTCATAGAAAAAATATTTAAATTTAAAATAAGTTATATGTTGATAGAATAAGAAAAGATACAAACTAAATAGAACGTGATATATTTTGTAAGAGGGTGTTATCTAATTTAGGTTTTTTCAATACATGTCGGTATATTCTGATATTTCTAAATGGTTTTATATTAAATTTAACTTAATTTTATATTGAATAAAATTCAACTATCTAATCTTCAAATAATTTCTAATAACTTTATAGTTATCTGAAAGACTTTTAATTTAACTTATATGTTATTCATTTTATTTATTTTTCAATTAATAATTTAAAATATTTTTAGAGGTGAATGCACTCTTAACTTGAATTTTACTATTAAACTTGGATTCTACTATTTTATCTAAAACTCATCATATTAAAAAAAATCACATTACAGTAATATTATAGTTAATATTGACTCACATATTATAATTTGAAGAATGTATTTACTAATTTGCTAAATTTAGAGATTAATTAATTTTACAGATATTTAGAATTTTGGCGACCAATTGACCGTACTTTCCAAAAATGGTATGAATTGCATAATAATAGTAAAATTAATTTAATATGTTATTATTCTTATAACCTGCGATGCCAAATTGCGACTATTTTTATTGTAAAAAAATAACAGGACCACACAGCTGAACCTGTTGTGTCAATTTGTACGAATAAATAAAAATAATATTATTACTGATATTCGTGCAGACACGAGTAACTCTGCAAGCCGTACACACCACAACTGTGTCATTCGTCATCGAGTGCCAACGTTCTTATATATTTTCAACTTTTTTGTAGTTAATTAATTTAATGAAAGTATTATAATTATACTTTCTACCGCACTTAGTTTCATTGATTAAAATTTACATAATTTAAAAATTATTTAGAAATTATGTGAAATACATATGTTTAATTGAATTTAAAATAATATATTATAAAATTTATTGTTTAGTATTATTTTTAATTTAATTTTTGCAAATGAATATTAATTTTAGTTGGTAAACTCCGTTATAAAGGTGTTGGATCTAACTCTTCCTATAAGTTAAGGATCTTATCGGTTGAAAATATTAAAAATTTGAAAAAAAGTCATAGAAAAAATATTTAAATTTAAAATAAGTTATATGTTGATAGAATAAGAAAAGATACAAACTAAATAGAACGTGATATATTTTGTAAGAGGGTGTTATCTAATTTAGGTTTTTTCAATACATGTCGGTATATTCTGATATTTCTAAATGGTTTTATATTAAATTTAACTTAATTTTATATTGAATAAAATTCAACTATCTAATCTTCAAATAATTTCTAATAACTTTATAGTTATCTGAAAGACTTTTAATTTAACTTATATGTTATTCATTTTATTTATTTTTCAATTAATAATTTAAAATATTTTTAGAGGTGAATGCACTCTTAACTTGAATTTTACTATTAAACTTGGATTCTACTATTTTATCTAAAACTCATCATATTAAAAAAAATCACATTACAGTATAATTAACTTGAGTCAAAACCAATTACTTATCAAATGGGAAAAAGTCTGCCAACTTTTTTTTATTTTTAAAATTTCCCATTTTTATTTGTAGTTTATAAAACTTAAATTCAACGTCTGAAAAATGTTAACAAATGTCTAAGATATTAATTAAGAAATTAAAAATTAAAATTTTATCTTTAAATTTGTATGTTCAACTTTATCAAAAATCTAAATGGTTTTTATTAATACAAAATTTATTTATTTTTCTTTCAGAAAACAAAATTTATAATTTAATACGTTAATAAATGTCCGAAGGAAAATTAATTTTTTTCACGAATGATACTTATCCTCATGCTAATTTATGGATGAGGTCCACGGGTGGACATTCTTTTCATGTGCTAGTTAGTTTTTTTTTTCTTGTTTATTATATTTTTAATACAAGTTTACAAAAATATTTTTTTTATTTTAAAATTAAATTTTTTAATCCTCTATTTTATATTTATTGAATTTTAGTCTCGAAACATAACTTTTAACCATAAAAATTGTTACTGTTGATCTAAAAATTATGATTTTTCTCGTAAAAGTTATATTTTTTCTTTAAATTTATATTGAGATTGTGAATCACTATTTTTAAAATTAAATATCACTATTTTATAGATAAGAACCATTTTTTTAGAACAAAACTTCAACAAATGGTAAAATAAGTGGACAAAAAAATTTAATTTAAAAAAGTGTTAATTATGAATGTAGTAAACTAGAAAAATTAAAAATGTAAATAATTCTTTTTTTTTTATTGTACCACAAAACAATTATATTCGCTCTAAGGTAAAGGTGTAAAATAAAATTAAGTAAATAGCTAGATTTCTCAATTTAAACTTTTAAACTTGTAATTAAACATTTACGTATTACCTAAAGTAAAGGTAATCTATATGTAATACGTAATTCTTTGGAATTTCTTTATTGTTTTAGATTCCACGGACATCTTGTGCCTTTCCATTCTCATGCATTTATCAGATTTTGTTTGATTCTCGTGTACACATGTCTAAAACACAAAAATACGTGAAAAATAACTTATCAATAAAATGACTTATGCAAATTCTACTATTATCTCACGCTTGAAAACGATGTCGGAACTTTAACCCCTAACTGTTATAAAGTTAGAGCTACTCTTGTGTGAATTGTGAATTAAAAAAAGTAGAAGTTTTACATATAAAATAATATCACATATTAACATTAACAGTTTTTATAAGTTAGAAGAATCACAATTACTGTATGTTCTAAATAATATTCAATTTTGTGATATATTATTTTTATTATTTTTACACGTGTGGGTTTGAGGTAAGTGATATATTATTTTTATTATATGGAAAAAATAAAAATAATTTTTTAGTGTACTTTTTTTTATGTCATCCACCGAGTTAACAACTGATTTGATATGTGTTCAACTCTTTCCAATTTTTACACGGTAGTTTTGCAGACTCAATCAAACTGAGCGCGCGCAGTTTCGCTGATTCGATCAAACTGAGTCATGTTTTTTACTTTACTCAGTTGCAAAATTCCTATATAAATAGAGGATTCCGCTCAATTTGCGATTTACACCAAAACTCATAAAAAAGAAACTCAAATTTTCTCTCTTGTCCATTTTCTGCTTCGTTCCAAATATATTTTCATCTTATTTACCAAAAAAAATCACCCCTTTAAACTTTTAAGTAGTCATAATACTATATTTTTGGGGACATTAATTGTCATATTTAGATGGTGTAATTGTAGAACGATTTTTACAGTAATAAAACTGATACAATGTTTCTGGTATGTTTTATCTTTGAGAAATAGTAGTTGATCGTTTGTTTTGTATAAATTTTGAGCAATATTATAAAATATTTTAAAACGAACAACCTAGTTCACGACTCAACTCAATAATTTCTTCGGAGGCTGAATAAGGTTAGAAGGTGAGAGATGTATTTTAAAATTTGAATTGAGTTTAACCTAACTTTATAAAATTGGTTTGCAGGATAGAGATCTAGATTTTTACCACAAGTTTACTTTTTTGAATTAACCATTTGAAGTGTGATTCAAATGATTTAATAATAAGTGATTTGATGAATTTTAATAGATTTTGATAATGTAATTTAATTGGAGTTAACGCAACTCTACAAACCAATTTGCAAAGTGAGTAATATCTCCCAATTTTAACATGAGAAAAAAAGAAGACACATTGTTAGTATAAAATAATATTGTACTAACATTAAACGAGTATATTTTTATCTGTTAAATCATAAAGATATTTTGAAAATAGTTGTATACATAACGGAATGATAAAAACGTTCACGTTACATGTTAATTAAACTCTTTAAATATATTTTGAGATCATGTTTTATTCATTGTATGACTCTTGATAATAACATTAAATAGTTTTTTAATATATAGTATAATCATGTTAAATTCGTCGGCAACATTAATCACAGTTAAACGAACCAAAGTCATGTATCTTCAAATTCGAAGAAATTCAATAATGTAGCCACAACTTGCTCTTCATTTACTATATTTTATAAGTTGTGGGAAGATTCAGAATCAAACTCATACAATAATAATGCAAATGGACCACTTGACCAGTTCAATTCATAGGAGTCATATTATTGCAACTTACTAGGCATGGTAGAATATTCGAATTCCATTCATTGAGTGTGTGATGTTTTTTTGACAGTATCATGTAGATAAATATATCTTTTAAAACATGATTTTATGAATGTATAATGTGAATCAACTAATGACAATTCAATAATGAGCATTAATTAATGCATATAAAAGAATGACAATGGTATTAATTAACTGCTTCTCTAGCCATATAAAATAATTGCATTAATTAACCACTTCTAACAAATATTTGAAATATCAGTTTATTTTTCTTAAAAATATCCTATAAATTATTTGTCTCGTGCATGTAACATATTTTATTTGTGCATATTTATACAAAAGATTTTTTATATATATTAGAAAATTGAGTAGAAAAAAGAGTTTGAAGCATGGGTTAGCAAGCAAGCAAGGTCCAGATTGCAGAAATGGCAGGGGGAGTGTAAGAGCACGTGGGGGGGTGATTGATTGGAGACATTACATTGCTACATTGTTCAAAGGTAAAAAGCTAAACCAACAGAAGTAGTAGGGTCTGATGTTACTGCAACTAACGACAACACTTACCAAACAATAAAAGGAACAAATTGAGTGAGTGAATGATGTGACACACACCAAGCTAATCAGGTACTTTGATTCTACAACTTCATAGCATGAAGCCAAAATCAATTTTATATCCACCTCTTCTCTCTAATCTAGTGTTTTGAAAGGTTGGTCTATTGTCAAATGGTGTGGATTTTCCCCCCTTAAACCATCGGATTTATAGAGTATCATAAATTTCAGATAAACTATTTATAACATTATGAGATACTTCATTAAATAACCAACATTATCACTAGATTTTCAAAAAACAAGGGTAATTATAATTTTTTACATAATACAATTTTGATCTCTCGTGCTTTTTTGAACAAATTAGATGCATTGACTTGCCTAAACTAAAAATAACTAAGCCCTTCAGATTTTCTGCATACCATCTAATCCCAATTATACACTGAATAGCTATCATGGAATTCATTGTTCATGTTTGGCAAGGAATAATAAGAATCATGCCATGTGATGTGAGGAAAAGAACAGGGAAGTGCAAATATATTAGATGGGAACAACGCTCCACGAAACATGAGCAAAGATGTGTCGAGAGAAAAGAGCCAAATCAAACAAATTAGCCTAGAAAAGAAAATACCCAATTTTGTTGAAAAGACATTAAATTTGAACTTCATACACAGAAAAAGACATATACAAAGTTAAGAGTATAGTATAGATTACAGAAACTAGTCTAATCATCAAACATGACAGACTGTAAAACTAAATAACAGAAAGTGCAATGACAACAATAAGGACATACAAATCCTTTTCATGTTAGAATCGTGTCGATTTCGATTTCCTTCTAATCAGAACCGTCCGGGAAACTGTCAAGCGCATCTTGTTTCCCATTGACATAGAACTCAACTACAGCATTCATCCTTTCAAGTTTATTAGGATGGTAGTTAACATGAACAATCACAGGCTTCAACTTCTTGAGTTTAGCATCTTTTCTTACAGTCTTAAACAGAACCTTACTGTTCATAAAAAGGTACATATCCATTGTTCTTTTGGAAGCATGAAGTCCATCATAACCAGGATGTGAAGGGAAAAACAGCAATTCATTAAAAACTGCCTGATCCCATGCTTTTGAATCTTTGGAAAGCCGGTCAGCAACGCGATCCAAGAGCTCGATTGAAGGAATTGTAGGTCTTATGTAAAAGAAGCCAGAGTTATAAACCCATATTCTCATGGTATGAGCATATCTTGCCCAACCCATCGAAGGTTCGTCGAAGACGTCATTAAACCCATATGCCGTATGATTACTATGACCATCAGACATGGACTCCACATCTGAATCCCTATAAATGTAATCGAAGGGGTTCTGCAAATACACAATATCAACATCCGAGAGGAGAACGCTGTAACCCAGTTGAAGAAACTCTCTCAAAACGCGAAATTTCAATCCAGAGACAGCATGGTTCCCACCCGACTTGGCAATCGAATCAACACCTTGATCCGGGTCTCGTCTATAGACAGGAACATCATTCGACTTACAAAACTCTTCAATTCTGTCATCCAATGCAACAACCAAATAATTAGGAATTCCAACCCTTTTGATATTTGTGAACCATACTTGCAACATCTCCAACACATTAGTGTTAGCAAGAACAACAACAATCTCTTTATAAATAGCAACTTCCTCCAAGATTTTGGCCAATCTAGGGTTCACTGAATCATCAGGAATAACAGGAGGGTTTGTTCTGAGAGCCTTGACAGTACCGACAGGACCAGCCTTGTGGTTCTCACCAAGCACAACAAATTGTTCTGTTGCCTGACCCTTTCCTTGCTCTGCTAAACGCAGCCTTTCCATTAGACCTTTCACCTCCTTCTTCAGCTCGGAATTCTTCTCTTTTGCTGATCGAATATCGAATTTCAACGCATTAACTTGTTCTGGTGATTCGCACGCAGAAGAAACCATCTAACAATACAACAGAATAAATAAATAAATAAAATAATCCTAAATAAACTTTCTTTAAATTTGGCTCTTCTAACTAAGCAGTTCACTCTAGAGTGTAAAATAAGTGATACTTGTTATTTTGAAGAGGAAATTATTTTGAATTAAAGTGACACTAATGACCATTTGAACTAAGTAACTTTATGTTACATAGTCAAACTATTACAACTAAGCTAACACCACATGGATGTTATGAGAAAATCAATGATTGTTATTCAGAAGCATAAATGAATTGTTATACTTAGTGCATGTTTGGTTGCACTTTTGAGGCAGTCAAAATCAATTTTGAAAGGGTAGAATTGATTCTAACATGAAGTTATGATTTGTAGCTTTGGTGTCTAAACGTACTTTTTAACTTTACATTCATCTCACTTCTAACTAAAATGACTTTTACAAAATCGATTTATTCAAAATAAATTTTTGTCAGCCCATAAACAAGCACGCACTAACATAAACCAACAATTGAGATTACTTAACTAGCCCATAAATTGAACTGTTCACTTTAGAGTACAAAAGATTAACATTTAAAGAAAAAAACTGAAATGATGTTGTAGCAATTATGAGTTTTCTAAATAAGTTGAAACAAGCTATAGAACTAGATCAACATTTTTTATATTACTAAGTTGGAAATAAAATATTTTAATAATTGAAATAAAAAGAATGAAGCAAAGAAATAGAAAACTTTGACCTTGCGATTGAGAGTGGGAGGAGTTGGTGTGGAAGTGAGGAAACCGTGTGGTAAGAAGAAGGCGAAGATGGAGCCAAGAAGAACGCCGATGAAAACGGCAACGGCGATCCGAGAAGCGGTGACGGAATGGTTTTTATCTCTGGTAGTGAGTAACGCATCTCTACGACCCGCCATTGTTGTTGATGTTCGATCCAAACCCTAAAAAGTCAGCTGAAACAACACAACTACTTCATACCTACTGCTCCCTGCTCCAATGGTTTTTCAGAGTCGTCGTTAACTGCTTCGCTGGCAATGGAATCAACAACACATTCTTACCACTTAATTATTCACTTAAGATTACATAGTTCCATTATTATTACAATACTTATAAAATGACTGAATAGAAAAATTAATATATGAAATTATACTTGTTTATCAAATTAATTTTTAAATTTTATAAATTAATAAAAAATATTTTAAATTATAAAATACCAATTAAAATAATTTATATTTTAATTTTGTTGTCGATAAAAACTACTATGTAAAATTTTATAATTTTAGAGTTCAAAGCATTAATGTGTTTAGTATAGGGTTCAAAGCATTTTCCTCCGTAAACTATGAGTCTATCTCTAATCCTTTTAGTAACTGGATGACACACTTATTGATATCTTGACTTTAATTAATGGTGAAAGTTAGTTAATGGTGGGATATGAGTTGATCGATGTTTAATTAATGTGTTTAATTGCATAATTTTTTTATCGTAGTAAATATTTTTTGACATGAATTTTAAAAGATATTAGTACATTATTCAAGTTTATAATATGTACAATAATATAGAAATAAATAAATATACAATTCACCGTGATAACATAAAACACAACAAAAAATTATATCCAATAACCCACAAAATGATAAACAAAATTAAAAATAAAAAATAATATAAATAATTTGTCCATTACCATAAACTTATATCGTAACTAAAATCCAAAGATTTCACATTCAACCATCATCAAGATTAAATTTGTATCCTTTTCACACGGTACACATCACAATTTTTATCTAGATCATAGTTTTAATTATAAATAAAAGTAATAATTTCACTTATTTAAAAACTTTTTAAGTAAATGCAATTATTTTTTTAATTTCGTAAAAAATTAATATTCTCAAATATAATTTATGATAATTTACTCCATAAAATTAAAATTAATATTAGTTGAGGGGATATTTTAGGAATAAAAATATTAAATAGAATGAAAGTAAATGATTACTTCTTTCCTTTTATTTGAGACGGTAAAGAGTAGTTAGTTGTACTTATCTTTAAACATTCTGAAGCATGCAGTAGTACACAAATCAAAATCAAAAGAATGTAAAAAATCAAACTAAAATTAACAAGCTGATCAACGGCTCGAATTCCTTCCCACCTGTTGTAGTTGTACTTTCTATCATTACTACATTATATATATTTTAGACTATAATTTTATTCCATATAACATTCACGGACCACAAATACTATTAATCAAAGACATAAGTTGGGCCATAATCCTATGGAAGATGCAGATATATGTAAAAATAAAACGATAAATTTTAAGAGATTATGCCATTAATGCCAAAATATAAATAACACTGATTAGTGTTAGGGGTGTATGTATATCAGACAAAATTCGTTTATTTGATTTAATTACAACACTGGTATCAAGAACAATGTCAACCCAAAAGTGAATAGACTCAATACATCATTCGTCAACCTTAACATTTTATTTCATTTAAGTCCAACTAGACATAAAATTTTCACATTTTAGGAACAAGACGGTTGGAAAAACCCAACCGGAAGATAAAATGGCCGAAGGAGATTTAAAATTCAAAACACATATCTCAACAGAATGTGACTAACAAAACTTAATCACTTAAAATACCAAAGTAATCACCTGAGGACAAAATGTGTGTATATATACAAAGGGGACACGGCAAAACAAATTTACGCATCTCCAGAACCGGTAATATAAGAAACAACAACTGTGGTATCATCAAGCTTGCCACCATAGTAACGAAATCCAGCATCTTGAGCAGCAGTTGAGAAAGGAGTCTGTCTGTCTTTATCCAGTGCCCGTTGACGTGCCAATGCAGCTATCTTCTGAGCTGTGACCTGAGGGCTTAAGCCAGCTCTTACGCCGTGAACCACCACTGCTGTAATCTCATTATTGTACAAGTTATCAAACAGCCCGTCCGTACCAGCGACTATGACATCTCCAGGAGCAACAGCTACTGTAAACACCTGATATAAACAATACAACCCATCTAAGCATCGTACAAGGATCAACGAACTAGATGCATAGAACCAGACATCAAACGAGTTTATTCTCCAATCACCACAACAACAACAAAATCTACTACAAACCCTGAATTATTGTCATTGTTAAATACCATATAAAGAGAACATTTACAAAAAGTTACCTCAGGGCATATAAACAAGACATGATATTAGGCAGAATTAGTAATAATACTGATACATGTTTGTTAGCAAATCCAGTCATGTGTGCATGTATGTGTTTTGTAGCAAAGTCGCCAGCACACTACAGAACTAAGGCCTCAAACATAAATAGGTAGGGTGTGTGCACAATTAGATCAAAATCTTTATAGATCATATACTACGTACATAATATGCTTGACTCAACAACAATTACTTAAACAAAATTATCTTGAGCTGTTTATACATTATACAACGAGTTGACAAGTTGGCATACTAACTGAAACTAGGATGGATGAGTGATTCCTGCCACACTAAAAACCACCATTTAATCCTAGTTGAATTATTCAAAATTCTACCTATTTTTCTGGCAGCAGCATAACTCTTTATTGAATGCCCTGACTTAGTTTTACATTTTTGAACCACACTCCCCATTCTATCGACTTATACATTATAGGCAGTGTTTATCCTAGTCCTTGTTTGCCTTTTCTTTTCGATCAAAGTCCTTACAATCTGGATTAGAGTTAGCTTTCGCATAATTAGACTATTGCACGTTAAATTATATATTCAGCCTGACATTTCAATTAAAAATATCACTTGGAATCGGAGCTAAAATACATAAGTGGACATCGTACGCAGGACCGAATAGTTTAATTTGTAAATATGAACTTAAAAGAATGGCACATTTAAGGGCCTAATTGTAAAACAATTGACTGAATAGAACACTTCCTACAAACAAGGATTATAAACTTTATTCAGACAAATATATATTTCAGGAACTCTTCAGAGGCTACATTCATACACAGGTGAACAGGTAATTATGGAATTTTATCAATTGGAGAGTGATATACAGAAAAACCAGCAGATCCTGGTATGCATTTATTACTGGACTAAGGGAAGGTACATATGAAAGAATAGCATGTAAAGAGTCAATACCTGACCAGAACTAGGTAAATCACCATTTCTACCACACTCCAACTGATAGGTGAAATTGAAATCATGCTGCTGCACTGGAGACCGGAATATGGTGCAACCATCACGGATAACCATAAACCCGCTGTCTCCCAAATTAATAGCATTAAGCCCCTGTGAAAAGAATGCTCCAAATTAGAGATCTCGTAACAAAGATTATGAAATAACATATCAAAACCGATTTTCATAAGTCACTGTACACCTAACCAATTCAAAATATGAAGCACAGCAAAAATAAAGGTGAATCAAGTTCCAGGACAAAGTATTGTAATGGTATTTTACTATTTTTGGAGTTCAAAAGTACTCAACATTAAGTGAACTTATGCTTTGACAAGTCCAAGACCAACACAGAGTTATAATTCAAAAAGTTAAACAAGAACATCGATCACTTTTATCCTACATAATTAAACGCCATTTTTTTACACCATTTTTTTGTCTGTAAACTATTTTTTTACATCATTTAATCAAATCCAGCCAGCTAAAAAACGTAAGAGTGGACAATCTAAAAATAAATTATTTTGAAGGCCATACATATATCACTGACTACTTTTCTAGTATCATTCAATCGAAAATAAATTTACCAAAAATAGGGAGACAATCTTTAAGGGCTGAAAGCAATCACCAAAAGACCATCATAATATTCAAAATAGATAGCTGAAATATTAACAAAATAGATAATTGAAATATATAAAAATAAAAAATAGATGCTATTCTAAACTTAATTCTACTCTATCAGCATTCTACAATGCTTTAGCCTTAAAGAACTGAAGCCTACAAGTCAGTGTAACAGAACCAAAGTTCTTGCAATACTCATAAAAGGATGGCATGAAGATGGAAAGTAACCTGATCAGTAAGTGCAATGATGCATGCTGTAGATGACCCCTTAGCTTTTGTACTTGAGTGTGCTTTTTCCAGCACCCTAGCTGGGTCAACTGAACCTTTGGGCTCCTCCTGAATAGCATCCACTGAATGGGACATGAGCTCACGAGAATAATATCCAGAATCAACACCAAGATCTGCCCAGCCACCAACACCATCTGCCACCCCTATTGCTTGTTCCTCAGAACATATAAAATGAGCATCTTCTCCACCAGTTTCTTCTTTATCAGGATGAGGCAAATAGCATGATCCTGATACCAACTTCAGGGTATTCCCAGAAGGAGATTTCCTGCAGTCACCACATCGACGATTAATATTGCAAATTCAGAATATATTTAGTCAGTTTATATAGTCTCCAGAAGTTTTTGGTTACAAAGCCTGTGAACGATGCTAGTTGATCCAAATGTCAATGGGAAAAAATTTATAACAATGAAGAGTCAGTGAGAGTGTTTTCAGCTAAATATTGATGCATGTATGCAAATACAGAACTATATATTAAGTTACTGACAAATCCGCCACTTTCAAGTCATTGATGTGAAAATCACTGGTTTAAAAATGCCAAATGTAATAAATTATGAAGGTCGTCAAACTTTCTTATATCAAGCGAAACATAGAGCCTTTTATAATGTAGGGTCTTCGAATCTTTGGCAAATAGATTACTCAACGTTTAATCTTGACAACTAACCTTTCAACTACAAAAAAGGGCTTCAATAATTGTTTTTAAACTAGTGAACTTCCAACCAATCAACTTAGAAAAAAGATTGTTGCAACTTGAAGGATTGTTTTACAATGATAAGATAAAACTCCATTTACAGAGATATAGCACAGCAGAAGTTTGACAGTCTACAGCTCCCTATGTCCAAAGGGTCGAACTTCCTCTCAAACGACGGGACAGTGTTTCCTCTAATCCCCTCCTAAGCTTTATACTAACTAATCCTAACAATGGGAACTGGTAACCATCCTATTTATATTCCCAAAATAGCACCAGTCAAATGCAAATGTTCAATAAAGGTCAGCTTCTCAGTGTTTTAAAAACTTTTAATGCTAAAAGAGCTTGGCGATCCTTTATAAGTAAAGATGGGATTCAATTACAACCATATATCTCGTTCACAAAATAAAATACCCTTAGATCATAAATGGATGTTTTATATAACTGACAGTCAAACTACATAGAACATATCACTAAAACACACAGTGAATGAAAAGCAGCACTAGAGTTTTATAGTATTGATTTAAATGCAGATAATTGATATCTTTCATGCTATGTTAATAGTGAAAAACACAAAAGGGAGACAACTTACAGTTCGGTTGAATCTGCAGAATTCGTTAGCTTCTGCTCACGGGCAGAAGTGTCAAAAGGCACATCATGTGCAGGACCAACAGAGTCACATGATGTTGACGAACTATGGAAATCTCCATACCCTGACTGCGTGTAACGGAAAGAACTGTGCCAACTCTTTGCAACATTACAAACAAAATAGCCAAAAATTGCATGGCTATCTGGCTGCTGATGGTTATTCAAACTCATGCTCAACTTTCTACCATTCCCCAAACCAGTGTTCAAGAAGACATTAGTCCTATTCTTCAAACCCTTACCACGCTTCAGAGTCAAGTTATCTACAGAGCATTCACCAACAAAAGTCCCAGGTAATCGAGCAGCCATTGTTTTAATCTGAAACTTGGCACCAGCTGAAAACTTATCTGTTCCAGAAAGGTTACAATCAATGTGGTATCCACAGACCTGAATCGAAGGCCCGGATACAGACGGAACCGAAAACGTTCGAGACACCGTATCAACTACAGACAAGGTTTTTCTTTTGCCTATAGATTCAGGACTTGAAACTAAATCAACCCCGGGACGAACTAACAGGGTTGCCTCCAAACAAGATGAAGTTGATTTATTCACAGAATGAAAAAACTTAGAACCACCAAACCACAACTTCCCTAATCCAAAAAGAACTTCAGCAGAGTCCTGAATTCCAGTTTCTTTCCCT
>NC_021163.2:64114281-64122794 GCF_000331145.2 Cicer arietinum
CTTTCCCTAAAACCGAACTGTGAATCGCAGTTCCGAGCCTCGAAAAGTAATTGGATGGCATTTTACCAACACAGTATTTGAGATTTATCAAACACAACTAAACGGTTACCAGCACCATTAGAAGCTAGTAAATACAATAATCTCATAACTCCCGACACATAAACGCTTAATTCACCAAAAATAAAAAGCATGCAAACCACTTCAAATTCAATATCCTTCAATTAATTATAAACCTGAGTTAATCCACAACACAACATAGGTCAATACAAGACTCGTGCATGAAATGAAAAAAAAAAAAAAAACTAATTAATTATAGAGATAGAGAATCTTAGAATTGGGGGAAAGTGGAAGAATAGAAAACCCTAACCCTAAAAGAATGGAAGGTAACGAGAAAGAGGTGGTGGTTAAATATTGAAAATGAAAGAAGAACGGTAGGAGAGAGAGAGGTTAGGGTTTTACCGTTAAAGGATGTAAGTTTCCCGCTAGAGGGAAGAAGGTGGCAACAACAATACACAACAAACAGCCACAGCTTGATGACCGGTGAGAAGGAGCATGCGCTTTTACAATATTCACAATCTTTCTTTTCAAATAATCAGAATCTCGAAATTTATATGGGTATTATCGTCTATCGATACTAGTATATTTTTTGTTTATTTTATATTGTTCGAATTTTCGTCTTTATAAAAAGATCTATTTATAAAATACATGTATATAATTATTGCAAAGTCAAGATTAAGATTTAAAACTTTCATTTATTTAATAAATAAATAAATCATTTACCATTAGAGGTATATAATATTTTTCATTTACAAATATTTTTATATCCTTAAGCAATGACGGATTCGAAATTTTAAGTTGCAAGGCTAATATCAATTTTGTAAAACATTTAAAATTATTTTTAATCATTTATCAAATTAAAAAATAGGTCATTTTAATCTTTTATCCTTTAAAATCTTCCTTTTGTTAAATGAAACTGAATTGACTGTTAAAATTATTATAGGTGCATGTAACATGTCCGAACACTCTGAAGTTACTGTCTTCTTCCCTAAAATCCCTAATTCAAATAGGGATCATCCTCTTCTCTTCAACATTTCCAAAATTTCTGAAAAAAAAATAGAATAAAATCATTGAATTGTATATAGATTAAGATATGAAAAAGACAAAATTCTCGTGGAGGTTCCTCCTCTCGAATTTTCCATCAAATGTGGTAAGTTATTCTCTTAAATTAGTGTTGTGTTTTATTCTTTGAGAAAGAAAAAGAATTAAAAAAAATTAACAAAAAAGATCATCAAGAAAGAAAAAAGAAAAAGAGAATAAGGTTATGTTTTTGCCTTTTTGTGTGTGATTATTTAAGTGTATGGACTAAGAAATAGAAGCATAACTGCATAAGGAAGAAAAGAGAGAACGTAAAAGAGAATTAAGAATTGTCAACATTTGACCGAAAAAAAGAGAAAACGTAAAAGAGAATTAAGAATTGTGAACATTTGACCGAAGAAAAGAGAGAACGTAAAATAAAATTAAGAATTGTGAACATTTGACCTTTTGTACTATAATTTCATTTTCAATTGAATTCGGTTTCATATTCATTTTAATTGCTTGTTAGAATTCAAGTGTCAATGACTTTAAAGTCCTCCGATATTTTAATGATTATGTATTTACTCTCTAAATATCAAATCCACCGGTATTTAAAAATATCCAACTCGTAAATTTTTATAAAATTAAATCTCCATGTAAAGACATAATTAAGATTTAAAAGGTATGCCAAATTTTCATTCTTTTATTTGTGAAGTATGAGTTTGGGATTCACTAACAGTTTGGTTTTGATTATGCTTTATCGTATCTGTTTTGATTTGGGATTCGATTAATTTTGTTCTATATTTTTCCAAAAATTTAATGAATTTCTTAAGGAATAAAATGACCACATCGCCGATTTTTTTACATGTCATAGGTGGCACATAATATTTTTAACAACCAACTTAACTCTTAATTAACTAAAGAATTATTTTGTTTAATATGGTAAAGGTAAAAGACTAAAATAAATCTTTATAAAGATGAATGTTTAGATATATTTTAATCTTTTATTTTTTACTTGATATTTATTTTGATTTTTTATCTTTATTTTAATCGGTCATTTATATTTTATAAGTAGTGTGTTTTAGTTATTGTCACTATCACACTAAAAGTTATAACAACGTTCGATCATTGAAATTTCTTCTAACAATTATTAATATGTATTAAGTATAGTATTATTTAAAAAAAACATTCATTTAATTCAATAATATGTTTGCACTTGAAAAAAAAAATTATTCCATGCTTTGAAACGACTCACATTTATCAAAGTTTAATGTATTTTCACTTTATTCTTATTAAAATTGTACATTTAATTTTGCAATAGATTTAAATTTTGATCTCAATAACTCATGACAATAATTATACAATAGTTTAAAAGAATTATGATGAAAATGTTTAAAGTACACTACTTATAAAAGATAATGATGAAAAAAGAAATGATCAAAGCGAATATTAAATAAAAGATAAATACTAAAATTATATTTAACCTAAAGATAAATGATCAAAATGAATTTTGAATAAAAAAATAAATAACTAAAAATATATTTTAACCTTAAAAGTAATACATATTATTTTGAAAGTGTAAATTTCAATACAATTATTTTTCAAATTATTGTATTCTAGAAAATATTATGTTTTTCAATAACTAGTAACCTTTATTCGATAAAAGATTTAATATAATTTTCATTATTTATCTTTTATAAAATATTTGTTTTGATTATTTATCTTTTTAAATTCATTCTTTTATAAATAATAAATGTTAGTCCTTTATCATAACCATTTCAAGTTGTAAAGTTAAATACGAATGAAAGTATTGAGATATGAATAATCCGTATATTTCAACCATATAACATAAGTTCTTTAGATAAACTATGAGGATTAAACAGACATAATAAAAGGAATACTAATAGACAAGAATACTAACATACAAGAATACCGTTTATCTAACTATTTACATTCTAATATAATATTTTAACATTTGTCAATAACTAGTAACCTTTATTTGATAAAAATATGTTTAATATAATTTTCATCATTTATCTTTTATTAAATATTTGTTTTGATTATTTATCTTTTTTAAGTTCATTTTATTTTTTATAAATAATTAATGTTAGTCCTTTATCATAACCATTTCAAATTATTGCATAATTATAATCATTAACGATTAATGTCTAATATTAGATAAGTTGTAAAGTTAAGTGCAAACTTAACAAGAACAAAACGAAGATTAAAAAAAAACTATGATAAATATCTTTTATTTCAAAGAAGAGTTTTTAAAAAACATGAAGGAATACTTTTTTTAAGTGCAAACCTATTATTCAGTTAAATAAGTATTTTAAAAAAAAATATTATAATGGAGACATATTGACAATTATTAAAAGAGATTTGCTATAATTTTTTTTGTGATTATGAAAAAAACTAAAATTTATTATTTATAAAAAAAAACAAAAAGTAATTAAAAAAAATAAAAGACCAAATCGATATAATATTAAATAAAAGAATATTAAGTAACAAGATTTAAAAAAAAAAACATTTCAGCCATATTTTAATATGAAGTAAACATCTCTAAAAGGACATAAGATGTCACAATGGTCCCAGAAGTAAAAAAACTAAAAAGTCTTTATTTTGTTATTTTAATGTTTCAGTTCACATCAATCATCAAAGTTACATTAATCTTGTTTCATGCGTGACAAAAAGAAGGCATATTCATCAGCCATCAAACATGGCCAAAAACCAAATCTAATTCCACCAATCTACAATTAGAATCAGCTGCATAAGTGTTCCTAAGTCTTAACTTAGAAACCATGACAAGCGTGCATTATTTGAAAGCAATTAGGCAAACAAATTATTTTTCCCATCAAAACAACAACTTAAGTAATTTTCTTGTTATCAAAATTCACTCATATTAGTCAATATGTCGGTCAACACAACTATTAACTTCTCCTATAAGTAGCTTGTTATATACTACTCTAAAATGAAATATAAACAAATTTTAGTTGATCTATTTAATCTTAATTGTTAATCAGATACATCAACTTTTTAACTATCTTTTTTACTTATATTTATTTCAGATGGAATATTTTATTAGTTTATTTACTAGAAAAGAAACCAGCCAATACATAAATATTCATTTCATATTTAACCGTAAAAACAGCCATGAAAAAAAGCCAAAATAGAAGATGTAAAACATGACATAAATCTTAAAATCAGTTAGTTACTATATGAATGAATAGAAGACATAGTGTTAGGTTTTTCCTTTTTCTAAATAGTTTTTCTTGTGTTGCCATCTCTACCTCAAACCTTATCCTCCAGTTTTTTTCTCTTCTCTCCCTCAAAACAACTTGTATTTACATCAACCACCAAGCAACAATTTTTCTGTTGTTGCTATGACTCAACAATTGTGTTGTCACAAACACCAAAAGTGAGGTACCTTGTAACTCAAACAAAAGGAAATTATGAAACCAAAAAACTTGGAAGCTTCTCATTATAATTTATTTTTCCCTTGAAAGCTAAAACACAGTGAGACCAAATAGCTAAGTGATGCCAAATGATCCTATCAAAAGATTAAAAACTAAGGGAAATCTCGAACTAATTAGATAAAAAGCTCATGAAATTAATTAACTTCGCCGCTCAACTGCGATCATTTACAATTTGATTTCCTGAAAACATGCCGTCTCTTCTATTTGGAAAACCAGGAGGATCCATAGTTGAGGCCCTGAATTTAAGCTCCGATGCTGCTCGAAAATCGGGATCAACCGAAGCTGGTCTAGGATTGTGATCAGCAGAACCAAGTCTATAGGTACTTGCTGCCCCGCCAGGAAACCTTGAAGGTGAGCCATACCTTCTTGGTGGTGGTGGACCTCTGAGAGCTCCACTTCTAAGATCCATAACATCGGCAGAAGTTCTTGAAGAAGAGTCGACGAAAGATCGCTCTCCGGAACTGGATGCCAAGGGAGCGCCAGACGCTGATGTCAATGGATCGTCCGGTCCCCATGATGTAAGAGCTTCCTTTTTCTTTGCAAAAAAATGCCAAGCACCAAATAGAAAAAGTACAAAGAACAATACAGGACTAGTCCATAGCATGGTATTGAATTCTCCTTTATAGATAGGTAGGTTGGAATGATACATTCCGACATAACCACCTCCAAGGCCAACAATAACAAGCTTTTCGCGGTCACTAGCTATCAAGGGTATCATCACTCTTGTTTCTGCATCCAAACTTGGAGTTGGATGATTCAAGAACGAGGATCTAAGCTCATCAATGCTCGAGGAGAAAACAGGTCGAGGCACGCTGACTCTCACATAATGAGGAGACGAAACATTAAACACGAAAACCTTTTTCGGGTTAACAATAAGCAAGTAACCCTTAATTGCCTGTAAAGCAAGAGGCTCATCCATTTCAAACTTTTTCTTGTATCTAACCCTGCATTTGAAGTTCATTGCATCGCCAAGCAACAAGACATAAATCAAATCCCCGTCCGATGTATAACCGTAAGCCTTTGAACGCTCGGTGGCATCAAAAGCATAAGCTCTAGCAAGAGAATGGTTCAACCCTTCACATTCAGATTCTCTGATTTTCATGCCCCTTAAATCCAACGAGCCTGCGCCAGTTTCTGTCAAAAACATAAGCCTTTGTTTCAAGAAAACAAGCGGCCTACTAGTCGGCACAACAGAACCGTAAAACAAACCATTTTCCTTAAAAACCTTAATCTTCCCACTAGTATCAGCTGATAGAATATACTTCATCCTCCCTACAAAATGAACTTCCAACAAAATTACAGCCAACCCATTCTCATGATTCTCAGGTGACACAAACTTACCAACATTTTCCATGAAAAGGGAACTCCAATCTTCTCCGCCAGATCCCTCCCAAACTCTATGTATCAACATTCCCCCATTTTCATGACCAGTTACCACAAAACTCTCATTCTTAAAAGCAGAAGTATACGAAACCATCGCCGTAATCGGCGAACCCAACAAAGTATCAAACTCAACCAACACATCACCATTTCTCAAAAACACATAAACTCTTCCCTTCTCATCACTAACAGCTACATACTTACTTAACCCTTCATGATCCTTAAAAGGCAAAACATTTATACAAGTTGCATCAGAATCCAATTTCACAGCAGATGCAAATTGAAACCTCTCTGACCAAAAAGGTGTGTACTTTGTCACAGACATTCCCTTAACTCTCTCCCCAATTTGAGTTTTCCCTTCAAATTCACCATTTTCAACTACTTTATCACTTGATCTTCCATCATCGCTACCCTTTATCTGAGTAAACCTACCCTTTTCTTGAGCAACCTTAGGAAGCTCTTGTGGTAACTTTGATTCTAATTTTGCAACTATATCACTGAGATTTCTCACTAACTCTTCAAGTTTATTCAACAAAACTTGTTGATTCAAATGATTAGTTGTTTTAGGTTCAGAAACAGATTCATCATCATTAGGTGATTGTATTGAACATGATTCAGGGGTAATAATAGGGTTACTAGAAACATGAAGAGAAAAGAAAAACAAAAAGAAAATGAAGATAAAAAACTTGCCTTTTTGTGAAGCCGCCATTGAAAATTTGAAGTAGCAAATTTTGGAGGGTGTTGTTGGATCTGAAAAGAGAGAATTTAGGAGAAATCTAAGTTAGATTTGGGGAATCTGAAGAAAGGGTATTGAAATGGATTTGACTTGAGTTGAATTAGGGCAAAGAAAACAAAAGGGATTAACAAAAACATGTAACTTAGTTTGATGTTGTAATTGTAACATGGGTTATGATCTGGTTATTCAGATCGGTGTGTTTTTGCTTCTGTTATATTATATTTTTGTCAAAATTATCTTTTTGATAATTTTATTTTATCTCCTACATTCATGCTCCTATAAATAAATAAAGTTAAGGCTTTTTCTTTTCTAGGTAAGAGTTTCATTTAAATAATCTATAGTCATTGACTTCAAAGTTTTTACGTTTTATTGTAAAAATATTATCCTATGTATCTTCATGGCCTATTACTCACTTTTAAGTGTTAAGTATATATACCATCATCCATCTTATAATAAGTAATTCATTTTAAATAATTTATCTGAAAATAAATGATATTTTCAATTTTTAAAATAATAAATATTATTAATTCTTTTAATACATCACTCTCAATTCATTAATTTTTTTTTTACATTAATTATAATGTTAGAACACTAAGGATAATTTAATAAAAAAATTATTTATATATATTTTTGTTAATCTATATAAAAAAAAAAAAACAAATTAGTTACTCAATTTAGAATGGAGGGGGTAATATTTTTACCTTTCATAGAAAATGTAATACTTTGATTTGGGTTGCACAATTGATTATTAATGTTTGGACAATGATATTTTCACTAATACATGAATTTGCACATAAAACATCCAACCTAGAAAAATTCCAATGCCGAAAAACATGCACAAGATAATATTTTAGGTCTCATTGAATCTTTTTATTATGATGCACAGGTATATTATGAAATATTTCCCATAAAAAAATATTTTATTTATATTTATTGATAATATAAATCATTTTATAGATGTATTTAATCAAATCAATCAATGTAAGTTTTTGTCGAGATATTTCATAAACTAATATCAGAAATAAAAAGAAATCATTGTAGTGTAATTTTATTAGATGTATGTGTAAAAAAAAATTATTTTGTCATTGTATATAAATTAATCTCAAATATAGAATTTAATATCACCTTACCATTTAAATATTTGTGTAGATATTTAAAAAAAAATAATATTATGTTATATCAAAATTCTGAAATGTGATAAAACATTTGTATAAAATATTCATATGCCCTGTACTCAAAAAAATTATACTGTTAATAGTTAATACATACAAATTAAGGTCATGCCAAATACATACATGTGAACTGCACTCGTGATTTCTGAATACATTTTTCTTATAAGCTCGTTGTGTTATATTTCCGATATTTGGCTTTATAAAGAATCACATTTCTCTTGCTAATCATCGTCCTATAACTATTAGTAGTTGTTCCTCTTGGAGATAATATAGTTATAGTCCCACCACTTACATGCAATAAAATTGAATTAGTTTAGAGCGTTATAATTAGATTCACAAATAGAACTAAGATGCGTATCTTTCCGTATATTTAGCGATGCTTGTGCAGATGCTCTTGCTATTATTGGATGCGAGTTGTTGATGGATGAACTTTTTTTGATAATTGTTCAGAATTATTTTCTCAATTTTTGAATGCTGATCTTAAAGGGGTCCCTACTGTTCACATAACTTCAGTCTAGTTTTTCTTCATCTGTGTTTAGGTCCTCTTTTTTTTTTTTTCCAAATAAAAATTACCGCTTTGGG
Organism: Cicer arietinum; assembly: GCF_000331145.2. NCBI lineage: Eukaryota > Viridiplantae > Streptophyta > Magnoliopsida > Fabales > Fabaceae > Cicer > Cicer arietinum. Next base: position 64,122,702 of record NC_021163.2, read on the forward strand.
AGCTTGGAGGACTAAAGATTGGACTACAATATTCAGAGTTGACATACTAGGACGTTTGAATAAATAAACTGAGCAAAATTTAAACCCCCCCCC
>NC_021163.2:64122961-64167428 GCF_000331145.2 Cicer arietinum
CCATCAAATTATACTTATACCTCCAAATAAGTAAGGAAATAATTTATTTGTTCTCCTTCAAATAATAAAACTCTAAAAAGTTTTATTATTGAGTTTTATTATTTTCAAAAAAAAAAAGTTTTTTTTTTAATCTTCTGGATAACTTGTTTTCAAGATTTTCGGTAAAATTTTTTCAAGTTTTCTGGTACATAAGCTACTTCTAGAAATCTTTTTTCAACTTCTCCAGTACAGAAGCCTCTTCTGAAAATCTTGTTTCAAACTTCTCCGGAAGCCTCTTATGAGAAACTTGGTTTAACATTTCTGGTAGTTACCGAAAATCTTGAAGCTCAAGTTCTCTAGAAGTTATATTATTATTTTTAAATTTTTTTATTTTAATTAATTATGATTTTATAATCAATTATGATTTACTTCTTTTTATTTTCTAATTTTTCAGTGGGTGCACTAGGAAGCAACGACAAAATCATACGAATTACACGTGACATTGATATTTCTACATCATCCATGATGAATCCTCCAGAGAGGATTCGATCAACAACTTCAAGGAGAAGAAGACGAATGATAATTGAAGATGGTGATGAGGGAGGAGTCTCCTATAGTGCATGAGGAGGAGGAGGTACATGAGCATGTGGAAGTACATGAGTCGGAGGAGGCTGCATCTGCTCATGAGGGAGAGCATATGGAGGAGGGGCATGATGGAGCTCAGGAACCTGGTGAGCTCACACGATATCCTGGAGGACCATATGATTTGTACGTCCTTACACAATATCGTCATCACGTTTCAGCTAGACTGTAGTTTGGTCAGATATGTTAAATTAATTATTATTTATAGTGCATTAAAAATATTTAAATTAATTATTATTTTTGTTCTGTATTTAATTTTAATGTTATATATTTTCTTTGTATACATGAGCGACCATTGCTGAAAATTGTTGCGCATGGAAAGAAAGTGCAACAATTTATCTCGCCGATACTCTCGCGATCCATAGAGAACTGGGTGAATTTGTCAGGATTGAACCCATTACAACGAGGTAGTTTGAAGATGATCGACGACAACCTAATTTATGCGTTTGTGGAAAAATAGCATTCTGAGACATCGTCATTTCACATGCCATTTGGTGAAATGACGATTACTTTGGATGATGTTGTCAATTTTCTGGGATTGTCTGTTAGGGGTGAGTTCTACAATCCACCCAATGTAGATAGAGTAATGACATGTAATCTTGCCATGACTTTATTGGAGTGACCGCATAAGAGATCTGGGAGGAGACCAAAAAGACTAGAGGTGCGCACTACAAACTGGATTGGTTAAAAGATGTCTTCAAAAGGCAGTGTGCAGCAGATAGATTTGACTCTGCTGCTATGATGTATCTGTTAAATTTAGTAGAGAGTATTGTTTTCGTTGATAAGAATCATACTCTAGTTGATGCGAAATATCTTCATTTATTCAGACATTTAGACGGTACAGATAAATACGCATGAGATATTGTTGCACTCGTAATCATTTATGACTACCTCTCATATGTTTGCTGTTATGACACCAAACAACTAGGTGGATATATGTTGTTGCTTCAGGTATTAAATATTTATTTATTAATTTGTATGTATATAATTTATTTATTTTTAATTATTAAATATTATGTTAATTATTTATTTTTATGTTTAATTTTTTAATTAATATTTATTGTTAATTATTAATTTTATTATTATCATTAACATATTTATTTTTATTTGCAACAGTGTTGGATTTACGAATATTTTCTAAATATTTGTAATAGAGGTGACCAGGGTGCTGACGTGGAATGTTCTGTCTAAATGAATATATGGTGCTACAAACAAGGCAAACACAAGGTCAATGAGTACAGACGTAAGATTGACGTTTTGACACATGCGAATATCATGATGTCATTCCCTTTGATGATATCATGTTCTATAGAGGTCATCTCCGATTATGCAGTACAATAGTGAAATATCTGTCAGATAGGTGTTCGAGACAGTTTGAATATATCCACATATTCCATCACTGCCACCTCCAGATCCTTCTAAATCATTTGATGTAAATGTAAAATGGTTGGGATATGTGACACGTGTCACTGAGATATTTCACAAGATCCATCCAGCTACATATCCATCTGAGTGGATATTTCACTCTAGGATTTTAAATTTTTCGGGACAAGTTGTGTATGAAAAAATTTAAAAAGAGTTTTTCGATATAGAACATTTTTTTAAAATTATTTTTAAATTTTCACAAAACTTAGGGTTTCAATTCTTTTGAAATAACAGAAAACGTGAAAAAAAAGTCGTAAAAAAAAATTTGACGCTCGTTTGTATGCCGAAAAATTAAAATAATATTGTGAGTAAAAGATAAAATCATTTAATATTTATACAAAGATAAAAATATCATTTTATAACATTTATGGATTTCGGAGTATAATACGAAGGCTACCGCATAAATTTTTCTAATTTCAATACTCTTCAACACCCCGAAATTCCCCTCTCATGTTTTCACATGAGAACAGTATGAAAATGACTTTTTATCACAAACATCACCATGTGTGTGCCCCCAACATAAATAGGGGATACTTCAAGTATACACATCTGAAAAAATTACTACTAATTTTGTTATACTGTTTGAAATATAATTCTAAAACATAAGAGGATTTTGTGGCAAATTCAGGAGAAAAAAAAAAGTAGTGTTTTAAAACACACTTCCTATATCTACATCGGGTTATTCTGTTGGGTCATTATCGGGCTATAGTTATATTTGAGCCAGGAGGAACACTTGGATTTCAATATTAAATTCACTACTAGTTTCTCCCCTTCCCCAAAAACACACTCCTGTCCTAGTACAGTATATTTTGAAAAAAGAAGTTTGAGGTTGTTGAATGTCATTGTCGAGACAATAAAATTAATCATAAAGTATAAAACTTTGTATTTCACTTGTATCTCAATATATCTCTCTTACTGTTTAATAACATTGAGTAAAACAACAAAGTTTTATAGAACAAAAAAAACAAAGTTTTTTGGTTATTTTGTTGAATTTATTCCTTGCACGCTACTATTTGCATTTTATCGAGGGAAAAAAAATGGTCTGAGAATGTTTCATGGCATCAATGGGACAGCTAAATTAGTAATTTAATAATTAATAGTAAACATGTCGCACAAAAATGTAATGAGGTTTCTTACGATACTTTTCTCTTGGCACTCAAAATTTAAAAAAGTATAATAAAATATTGAACTCCAAAAACCAGATCAAACACAACCATGTGATGATTTTTCAAATTATTGGAAAGAAAACTCACGTTGCATCCTGTGGACTTCTTATTCTGTTCATAGTCTACAAAAGCTCTTACCAAATGCTAATATATAGTTGGAATATGCAAAATAAACAAAACATGTTTTAAACCTGTAAATTACAGTCATTTCATACAGCTTCCCACCAGAACAAGTAATCATTAAATCATTTTGGTGGCCATAGAGAAAGAACGATAATACATAATAACTTTTATGAGAATTGACGATGCCCAATTTATAGGCAATCAATAAAAGGATTCTGAAGTATGAATATAGGAATAGTTCAAAAATCAAAAGGAAAGTTTTAGGTGGACGATCAATGCCACTGAGTAGCTCATTACATGATCAAATCACTTTCAAGTATACAATAATAATCAAAAGGCAAAATATGCCCCATTGTGACCACAAAAGCCATCAAAACTAGATAGCAAATCTATCAAGCAATTGAGTTGGTATATCGGATCGAATTTACACCTCAAAATTCCATGTGGTCTCAGCACTAAGTTTTGGAATTTTCTTTTCCTCGGCCAAGTTAACGGATGCCAGAATCTGCAACACAAAGTTGATAGTTAGAAGTTATGTTTGACAAATAAATAGAAGCTACTCAAGGAGCAGAATTGTCAAAAGCCATTCATTGAATTTGTATTGGAATAATAAATAAGGCATCAATAAGTTATATCAGAAATAGTTCACATTTAAGAATAAAAATGATCTTCTATTTTATGAGTCTAAATATATATAATTTGGCACAACATTTAGTTACATATGCTTTAATTGATAACACCAAAGAAGTTTAAAACTTACTCCATATTTCCCCGTCCCGTCTTCTGATAACAATTAGTGCAAATACAAATCTACTTAATGTATTTTGGCAAATACAAATCCCCTCCCAAGATAAAGTGCTACATCCTCACTCTAAACAGTCTCTATTCACGAGTTTATATGAAGACGGTAAATTTTCAACCACCTCATAATCCTTCTTATTGTGAGCCATCAAAGCTTTCAACATGAAGAATCACTAAAGAATTAATCTTCTATAAATCACACATGTCCCCCAATCTCAAACAAACCATCAGCCTTCTAAGCATATTATAATAAGTGTTACTTAATGAGAAACTATTTTAAAGTAATCCAGGGAAAAAAGTACAAAATTGAAGTCTTAAGACTGGTAAAATCAATCTAGCAACTGTGCTATATTATACCAATATACTATTAATTAGTATATACTCACTGCATAAATGTCAAAAAAATTCAATCTTATGCAGTAGGAGATCAAAACATACAAAACAACTAACATTTTGAGTTTCATCACGACAGACCGATTCAAGGAAGTTACATACAGAGCCATAGATAATTAGATATATCAATCCAATGTCCTAAGTCACATCACAATTCCTAAATTGCAGAGAAATGGCTAATTCTATTGCCAAATAGTTGCATAAACTTCCCAAACAACCACAATTGTAGTCGTGCACAACAATTTTAAAAACCAATCACATGTATTAAAATCAACCACACAAGTTAAATATAAAACCATGATCAAAATCAATACAACAAAATTATAGGTTAATGAACAACTAAACTAACCTTGAAGCAACCAGTGTTTTTTGAATTCCTCGACCACTCTAACCCTAAAACCTTGCTCGTTGTCTGATAAGAAGCCTTCAACGAATCATCACCATAAACTCTCCTTGAAACAGCAAAGTCCCAAGAATTCTTTGCAACGTCATAGGTAGGTTCAATCGTAGTCAAACCCTTATGAACATAGCTATACTTCAACTTACAGTTACCAGATTCAACAGCGTAATTCGCTGAAACCTTGTTCGATGGGTCCCACACAAACGTTCCGTCCAAAATAGTTCTGTTATCTCCTTTGCTATGTATGTATGTTAAATTCAACGGTTTCTCCGCAACCCTAACGGTGTTCATAAATTGAAACCGAAAATCCTAAACAAAAAATTAAAAATAAATAAACTGAACCGGGTTGGTTTAGAAATGAACCGAAGAACCAAACCGTTTTAGGAAATTAGAATTTGGAATTACCTTTTTGGGAACGTTGTAATCGACAGTGAAGGAGCCGGGTTTCTCTACGGCGAGGACTAGACCGGTTAAGCTGGGACCGTTTGTGAAAGTGGCGTCTGTAATGGATGCTCGGAGTTTGAGGTCGCCGGCGTTGACGGCGACGGTGGCGGCTGCGGCGCCGTTTTTGTCAATGTCGTATTTGCCCTTGAAAGCAGCCTTCATCATTGTTAATGACGGAGAGAGCGGAGTAGGTGATGAAATACGAGGATTGTTTTATTTAATTTATTTGTTTAATTTGTGGAATGAGTTGAAAATGAAATGAAATGAAATGAAAAGTATATATAGTGGGAGTGGTAGGCAAAAACACTGCATCCAATTTCTCCTGATCTCTGCTGGCAGCTACTCTACTGGCTTTATTGTTTGGGCCTAATACTTGGGTTTGGTGGTTTTAGCAATTGGTCCATTGAGATTATCATAATTATTAATTATGATATTTCTCCTTAAAAGCTTCTCAATTAAAAAAAAAAGAAAAACAATTTAACTCATTTTAAATTAATCTATTCGAGTGAGATTTATTAGATTAATCTATCTAAAAATGTAAATAATAATTTGAATTTGTTTAGCATTTTTTACATTTTTAAATTATTATTTAATATTTGCATATTTAAATTCATCTCAAATAAATTTTATCAGGATTAATTAATCTAAAGAGAACTAAAATTAAATAAAAAAATTTAAGAGATTTTAAAAAATGTAGAGAGATAATATCTCTCATAATTATGAGTGAAAATAGATTAGAAATTGACTTAAAAAACTTAGGTTTTTTATTTATAATTATTAAAAGAATCAAAGTTAAGTTTCAACTTTTGCTTGTCATCATAAGTTTGTCCTACCTTTTTGTAAATCCACTGTCACATCATAACATACTTTAAAAGTTTATTTGGCATCAATGATTTCATATAAATATTTTAATATATTTTTAAATAAATTGAATTAATAAATTAAAAAGAGTAAATTAAATATAATATTTAGAGAATTTAGATTTACATTAATTTATTTTATTTTATTTTTTATAAAATGTTACATTGTATTTTTTATTTTATTTTAAAAAAATAAAAAATTTATCATAATTAACTCACACAAATATAATATTCTAAGTTCAAAGAGAAGATAAGACGTTCAACTTAACAATATCGATATTTACCGATTGAATTAGAACTTAAAAACTAAATTATATCTTTAAATGTGTTAAAAATTTAATAAAAAACTAACAAATTTATAATTTAACATAAAATATAATTTTTTTTATTATGACCATTTATTTAAATAAATTGATATGATATGCTCAAACTTCCTTTTCATTAGCATATATTAATAGTTGCAATATTAACTCATTAATTCACTTTCATAGTTGTTCAAAAAAATTATCAATTAAATATCTTCATAACTCTAAAATATTAAACTTTGCTATAAGTCTCTCATTAAGTATCAAAATGTCTTTTCATATATATTTTATATATATATATATAGTTAGTGTAGTAAGAGCATACGAAGATTTAAGAAACTAACATTAACTAGATCAATTTTGAAGCGATCAATTTTGTGTTCTAAAACAATAACCTATAAATATTTAAATTTGAAAAATAAGTTGGGTGTCAAGGGTGTGGAAAAAAAATTCAACCATAATCGACAGTTACCACTAATAGTTAACTTTATATATCATTATATTGTGGTTTATGTATGCCATAGACACACAAGTAGTCGTTCAATTACTAAAGAGATTGTTTTGTCAAAAAAAGATCTTACAAGATTGTGTCATTTGAGGTTAAAAATAATACAAGGTTAAAAATAATCTCTAGTCATATTAATGTTTTCTATGGAATTTATGTATTTTTTATATACATAATACAAAAATTTAGTATAAGCCTTTAACAATGGATATTTGAGCTTCGTGTAGTTTATAGATAAAGATCGATAAAATTATACATAAATATAAAATTATTTGATATGTTATTGAGAATTACAAACAAACAAAAAATAATGAAATTAACATTTAATTTTGATATATCAAATGATTTTAGATTGTGTAAAATTTTATTTACATAGTCTATATAATATAATTTTTCAATCTAAATATAAAAATGAAAAAGAAACAGTAAAATTAAAAATATATATAATTAAAAGAGATGAAAAGAAATTTGAATTGAGAAGTTTGAAAGTATCAACCAACACGCATCCGCAAACATACGGTGCATATTCTATTTAACTTTCCTCCATATGCTCAATGAAAACATATGTAATGTGATAATCTTACCGGATGTTTTGGTTTTTAATCCCTTCCATACCATATAAGACCCACGAAAAACTTGTCAGTCATATTCACTTTTGAAAGATTTATGGATAAATAATAATAATAATAATGAAAAAGAAATATATATTTTTTTAAGAAAACTTAAAAAAATAAAAAAATAAAAGAAAGAAAGGTTATGAGTTATATCTATCTGAGCATGCTTGGGTGCATGGACGCTAGATTTCCGTTAAGAAAGAAGAAATCCCTAGCGCAGAGGAAAACGATTTTGCCGCTAATTTAATCGCCACACGCACGTCACACCCAATTTAACCCTCCGCGAAAATAACGCCTTCTTCTAAATGCAAAATCAAAATAACTAATCCATTCATTTATCAAAACTACTTTTATAATCATACTATCATCTAGCTACGACGAATTAATAGCAAAAACCTTATTAGAAAAAAAAATAAAATTAGAAAACATAATCACAAAATAAAATTCTGTTATTCAATGAGGAAACTGTGTCCAAATTTTGATAAGGTAGATGGATTGGAAACGGTGTTGGAGGTTCCTATACCGGAAGACATGTGGACTGAAATAGGAAGCACCGGTTCTAATCGGTGGCAGAATCTTCGTGCTCTCATGAAAGCACAAATTTCTAACGATAATTCTTCGCACCTTTCTGCTACTTCTAATAATGAATTCATTGCATTGCTTAGACTCGTTGGTTCTCCTCTTATTCCTCTTCAGGTTCAATGCGATCATACCTTAACTCGTCCCCTCAAAGATTCCAACATCGTAAGCATTCTTTTTCTTATTCAGCCATTGTTATTTCATATAGATTAATTCTTTTCTAAATTAGATTTTGTGGTTTCAATTCAATTATTTTCTCCGTTCAGGTTTATCAATCTTGCTTTCTGCAATCAGCATTTCAAATTGCAATTAGATAGAAATAGTATCTGGAATTGTTACGATACTTGTGAATAATGTTGTAGCTTATAAGTCATTATAAATGAAAATGTAGTAAGCAGATTTTAGAACGGTTAGATGAAAATCAGATGACTGTGATTTGAATTCATTTTCAATCAAATTGTGTTGGGACTTGGATCCTATTTGGATTTGGTGCAGTAATTGTCGTTTAAAGCTGGTTTTACTATTGTGCAATATGAACTGTCCGATCTCGGGTTAACGACCGAGATTGTTTACTGCATGATACTAGGTGGAGTTTCAATTGCAGGCGATCCGGTTCTGACGTGGCTGTAGGTCCATGCAGTCCAATCTTGATCATTAAATTTAATTTGATGGCAAGGAGATTAATACTCTTGGTTGGGTTGAACAGTGTTTGAATTGACTAATTTTCACTTATTTAGTGACATTAGTACCTTTGAGACTATTTGGAAAAAACAGTTTAACTGTTGATTTCAACTTATTTCCTTAAGTTCATTTGAAAACAGCTTATGATTTACATGGAAATAGTTTGATTTTATTTTCTCTTTTGTTATAAATTAACTTATACATAAACACTAATATAAATGAACCCAATGAATGAATGAATGTGCAGGAAGCTTCTAGTGCGAAGTATATAGTGCAGCAATACATAGCTGCAACAGGAGGAGTGGGAGCATTGGATTCACTGAAGAGTATGTATGCAGTGGGGCAAGTGAGGATGTTTGGGTCAGAAATGCGTGAGGGAGATGATAGCATTCAACCAATTGGGAGGGCTGAAGTGGGAGGTTTTGTGTTGTGGCAAAAGAACCCAGATTTGTGGCACTTTGAATTGGTTGTATCTGGTTTCAAGGTTAGTGCAGGGAGTGATGGGAAGATAGCATGGACTCAGTCTTCCTCTCATCCTTGTCATGCTAATAAAGGTCCTCCTAGACCTCTTCGCCGCTTCTTTCAGGTATCAAAATACAACAACATTACAAATTTGCTATATTGTTAATCTTTGCACATCTAAATGGTACACCTAATTAGAGTAATTGATATTGACATTAGCTTATATGAGAGCTAATTACTTTGTTAATTGTCAGATATGAAATCATAAATATTAGTGTTCTTAAATAGCCGTTATATATTGCGGAGTTCAAACAAATCGCTATTGTTCTATGATACATTATTTAGTACAAATATTGTCAAATAGTGGAATTAGTGGCACTATAGTATTGTGGCATAGCAGAATTTTAACAGCTATTTTAAGTGATCTATGATTGACAACACTGATAAAATAATAAGAAAAGTATAGAAGTTAATTGTTATTTTATCAAGAAGAAAACAAATTACGAGCAAAAGAAAAGAAAAAGAAAAATGAAACGGAACTACAATCTCAAACGAGCAACTCCAAGAGCATCAACATTGAAATGTGATGCAATTGAGGAGGGCAAGTAATCCAAGATTTGAAAGCAACTTTGAAGAGGCACCATATTTAACTAGCCAATTTGCACGTTCGTTACCCTGACAGAGCGTATGATGGAAGGAAACATCCCAATCTTGACGGCAGATTAGGGAAATTTGTTTAATCAATGGTGCATATGGATGAAGGGGTTGGGTATCCAACATGATTAAATCAATAACCACCTTAGAATCAGACTCAATAATAATAATAATCTGGTGACCAACATCGTCAACTATACGCAAACCATGAAAAATAACATATAACTCTCTCACCAAGTAAATAGTTATACCAGAAAAACCAAGAAAGCCCGATAACTAGTCTCCCAGAGTTAGATAGAGAACTCTCTTCATAAGGCCTCCCGTTGCTATTCCTCATAGGGCCTCCAAAACCTAATCTCCCAGGGTTAGATAGAGAACTCTCTTCAACGTTGACTTTGATGATATTATTTGGAGAAGACCAGGTTACTTGTCTACTAGGCTTGTGGATATTTTTCTTGGAAAGAAAATGTAATACGTCAGTATGAAGAGAATGGATGTGACTAAGACACTTCCAATTCCACCAATCATTACCATTTCGAGCTTATCATAAAAATCAACACAATAATGAAGAAAATACCATTAGGAGCAAAAGCATGATGTTTGAACCAAGTAGGGAAATCCGACAAATTGAAGGTAGTATCCTTGTTGAACAGCAAAGCATCCCAAATCGCCATGGACATGGGACAATCTCTGAAGGTGTGAAGTAACGTCTCGTGACTAGCTCCACATCTTTTGCAGGAGGAGTCTAAAGATAGATGTCTGGAAAACTGAAAAGCATTAGTAGGAAGGCTACCATGCATTGATAACCAGATGAAGTGCTTCAAATTCTCAGGAAGTTTGAGCTTCCATATCCTCCCTAAGACATATAGTTACCAAGTTGAAAATTTGTGACTAAGTATATAGTAATTAGTGCTAACCAAGAACCACAATAGTTTCTTTAAATGTAAAAAGGTAGGGATGAATAGTAGTACATTTTTATTTTTAAATGTATGAATGTAATCCTATCCTTTTATTATATTTAATTAAGTTTGGTTTTCCAAAATTGAATTTCGTACTTTTGAGGGGGAAACCTTTTATCTGATTGTGTTTTTCCTGCCAAATTTTTACTCACCCAACAACAACTCTGTTAGCAATTTGTTTTTGAAAATATAGTAGTGAGCAATGAGTAGCAACTTAGCAATTATGTTCCAAATGATAAGGGTCATTTGAGTTCTGGTATAATAAAAAATCATACCCTTATCTAATGTGTCAAAGTAATTGTTGGAGACATAAAAATCAATATAAACAATAAAGTGTAGATTACTTTGACACATTACATAAGGGTATGATTTTTTATTATACCAGAACTCAATACCCTTAATGACATGGTATGCCTTTGTGACTATGCTATCTAGCTAGGACTTAATTATTATTGCTCTCATTTCAATATAAAAGTTCAATTTTAACTCAAGCTAAATGTGAGTATATCTGCATTTTGGATAATTTGGTTTATGGCATTAACTGAATTCCACACCTTGTTAACCAGTAATTGAATCAGCTTTTGTACAACCAAAAGTTTGGATTTATCATTGAAACTATAAAGGGGTTTTGTTTAATCAATATCTGTTGCTGATTTTATGCATTTCATTATCAGGGATTGGACCCGAGATGTACAGCAAACTTGTTTGTAGACGCTGTATGTGTAGGAGAGAAAACAATTAACAAAGAAGATTGTTTTCTACTCAAGATAGAAACTGCACATGACATCCTCCAAGCACAAAGCACATCACACACAGATATCATTAGACACACATTGTGGGGATACTTTAGCCAACGAACAGGGTTACTTGTCAAATTTGAAGATACCAAGTTGGTGAGAATGAAAGCATCCAAAGGAAATGAATCTGTTTTTTGGGAAACAAGCATCGAGTCGGTGATTGAAGACTATAAATACATAGATGGTATTAAAATAGCACATGGTGGCAAGACAGTGGCCATTTTATATAGATATGGTTTAGCACATAATCACAGGAGAAGAATTGAAGAGACATGGAGGATTGAAGAAGTTGATTTTAACATTTGTGGCTTGTCAATGGATTGTTTTTTGCCTCCCTCTGATATCAAGAAGGAACCAGATGCAGTAGAGCAAATTGTATAGTACGAAAGAGTTAGGAATTTTCCTTTCCCTTTCCATCTTTTTTGTCAACCGTAACAAATTTTTTGTACATATTGCATAGAAGCAAATTATAGTTGGATACAAAAAGTTGTTCTATTTTTCATGGATTTTTGTTCAATGTTTAGCACGAAAAAAGTTAGCTTGCATTTAAATTTTTGCAAGGCATTTCAGGAATTTGTCGTCAGACTGAAAAAAATGTTTTTTTACTGGAGAAACCGAAAAGAATGTTAAAATTTAAACAGGGCAAAGATAATCGATATTTTTGCTCAAACTAGGATCCTTGACAAGTCTAAATGGATGAGCTGTTAATGGAATTGGGTCGAATGATCAATATGCGAATGAAAATTGGTCTATCAGTGAAAAACTTGACTCGTACTTCTTAAGTGTGCGTTAGGTTAATGCTTTTATCAAATTTAATTTATTTAAATTTGAATTTAATGTAAAACAATTTATACAGAAGCTACAAATCGTAATAATTATAATTTTAAGTTAAAATCAATTATATAGACATAATCAATTTTATTCAATTTTAACTTCTAAATTTGATTTTGCCTTCTCTAAAACTAAAACAAAAAATGCACTTGGTAAGTGAGTTTGGATCCTCTTGATCGAAATATCGTTCAACCTCTCTCAATCATCTCTATTTCTTTCAATTTTATTTTATTTTTTATTGAAAATTTATAATATATAAATTATGTATATAAAATTCTACATAAGTCTAAAAAAATTTGATATGTCATTAGGACTTATGAAACATCAATGATGTTCAATAAAAATGTAAAATGTGTTAATTTTAATGAATCTCAATAACATATCAAATGATTTTTTTATTTGTGTAAAATTGTGCATAAATGATCTATAGATATAAATTGAAAAAAAAGTAAAATTAAGATAAATAGAAAAAATTAAGAGAAATTGAAGGAGATTTGTATGCATAATTTATATGATATAAATATATTTTTTTTTACATAAATTATTATTTTTATTTACAAGATAATATATATGAATATTCGTTAATACTCTCATATACTTAAAAATCTACAAATATTCGTTAAACAAATATCAATATATAGAGTATAAATATCATTTTTATCCAACAAATATAGGTAGCGAAATAATATTGTATGTTCTTATCTATAGTCATTATCATTATCATGACTACTAATAAACATAGAAATAGCCAATAAGAGTGATGTATATGGATTTTTTCTTTCATATGTACCAAGTTGTCTATTTTAGCCAACATTAATACGACTTGTCTAAAATAAAGCCAAATGAGAAAACTAATTTAAATAGATGAGTTAAAATTTATATGTTGTCTATCACTCTAAAAAGAATAATGATTAACAAAAATATAATCTTGAAAAAAAGAAAGAAATTCCTTTAAAGTGACCAATTGGCAAAATTTTCATGACTTTAAAAACTCTCTAGAACAACGGATTAAATGTTTAGTCTCACAAATTGCCTCCTCTATTTTAAATAAATATGAAAAATGATTTACATGAAATAATTCAACTTAAATAATTAATAAATTTAATGCAAAGTGAATTATCAGGAGATCACAAATTTTTAAATATTATGTAAAATAATAATTGATAAAAATTCCGTTCCCTTGAAAACGTCAAGACATAAAATTAAATAAGTTTTTTTATTTATAAATGTTTTAAAAATGTATTAGATTAGGAAAAATAAACAACAGTGATACGACACCGTTTAGTAGAGGTTTGAGCGACTCTAAAGCAGATAAAACGGCATAGACACCCGAAAGAAAAGCCCCGCTCGGTAAAGCCCAAACCCTAATCTCCTTTCTCCACTTATTTATACCCTTTGCCTTCAGCCGCAAATTGTATCTTCTCAATTCTCATAGAACCTTAGGTCATAAATTTCAGTACGTGTTTTCTAGCATTTTTCTCACTCTCTGGATTTTCAATTCCCCAATTTCATTATCATTATTGTTGTCATGTAATCTGATTTCGTTTTCAAAACCCTAATTTCGATTTTATTTTGATTTGTTCATCGGTGATTCTTTGCATCTGTTTACCCTCTCCATCTGTGTGTCTCATATGAATGACAGTGGAGATATAACTGATGCAGATATCCAATTTGGTTGACTTACCAGCTCTTTGCACAACTTTTTTGAAATTGCAATGAGTCAAATGAATCCACCAAAATGCAATACAATCACCGATTTTTGGTCAAATTTTATATTTATTTTTCCAAAAAAAATCAAAAATGGTAGCTGATGATAATTTTTTAACCGCTTATTGATATTCTGATAAGCTTTGATGACAAAACTATAATTATCTGATACCATTTTACATTTTTCCTCAATGTTTTTTGCTTATTTTATTTGTTTTTTATTTTTTGAATCTAATTAATATTTTAGGGTTGGCAAGTGATGTTAAAATTTCTTATCCTACAAACTGATGTAATTCTGTGATGATCAAAACTCCGCTTATTATCTGATGCCATACCTATCTATCTTACCTTCCTATTTTGTTTTTTAATTTAGTTTTTTTGGTTTTTGTATTTAGCTTTTAGTGCTGTGTTTTTAAATTGTTAGTTTGTAAATTGAATTTTTTATGTTAATTGATCTATGATGTAGAAAAGCAGACGGGCGGACTGAAATGATGCCATGTTGATTGTCTGCCACTTCCATCTTTGGAATGTCTCTGAGATTCAATTCTAATGTTCAAAAATTTATTTTGAAATGATAAATTCAATTTTTCTATATTGTGATGTTTTTATTAAACAATAAATACTTCTGCTATGATGATGTTGCATCAATATGTCTGGACTTATGAAAGTTTTTTCTGATTATCTATGCTACTTCTGAGCAGTATTATCCTTTATTTGTTTTTGTTATTTTCATATGAATATATGTTTATAACTTTCTTTATAGTTGTATTATTATGTTGATCTTTTCATTTTTAGCTATCTTATAGTGTATTTTGTTTAGCTATATTTGTTTAAAATCTTGCTTTACAACTAAAATAATTCAATTTGTTTCAGCCGCACTGTCTATCTTATAGTGCAATGTTCTCCTTTTTGGACTCCAAATTTTGTTTCTGTCCCTCCATAAAAGAAACATTATGTAATTCATTTGATTTCAATTGGCCATCTACTTAATCAAGAAAAAAATTACTTAATCTCTTTTTAATTAAGAAAATAAAAATCTAAATATTTTATTAAATCAAAAAATTAAAATCAATAAAATGTATTAAATAATTTCTTAAATTAACTAATTAATAAAAGAAAAATAAAATTAAAAACAATGTATAATATGAATTTTGTAAACATGACTATCAAACAAATCATCTAAGTGGCTTGGAGAGAGACACTTCATAATAAAATGTCCTCGATGTTTTAACAAGTTAGTGTTTTTGAATTGTTTTAGTAAAATTGATTATTAAAAAAGTTGAAGAATATCAAATATTTTAGTGATTAAAGCAGTTGAAAATCATAAAATTTTGTAAAATACTAAAATTATTTGAGTAATTTGTAAAAAAAGAGTTACAAATTTTTGAAAAATAAAAATAGTTATCAATTTAAATGCTACTACCATCAAGGTATGAAGAGTTTGGAGAAATTGCTAAGAAAATAGTAGAAAAAAGAGGATCTTAACATTTCATGTGACTCTACTAATCTAAAACATCCTTAAAATTTATATATTGCCATGGGATAGACTGTTTTATTTTGCATTATATATAAAGCTTCTTCTGTAAAATAAATAGAAATGCAGTATGAAGTGAAACAAAATAAAAAATAGTTTTGAATACCAAATATTTTGCAAAATATTTCATTGGTGGAATTGCCCTAAACCCTAAGGCATTAAATGTTGAAGTAGCGATAAGAATATATGTGAAATTGAAGTAGGTTCCACATCAACCAATGCAAAAGAAAATGAAAAAAATACAAAAACACATATTCGTCTTTCAACATTGTGGAAATAAACAACATCCACCATTTAGATGTTGGAGAAGGCCTAATACTAAGTGCACTAGGTGTAATCAAATGGGGCATGAAGCTGTTATATGTAAAAATGAGAATCAACAACATAGTGATGAGGCAAAAGTTGTTCATCAGGAAGAGGAGGATCACTTGGTCATTGCATCATGTTTCTCGAGCATCAAATCAAACGAGAATTGGTTGATTAATAGTGGTTGTACTAACCACATGACACATTACAAGGATCTATTTAGGGAACTAAATTGATGTTTATCAGAAGTTCGAGTTTGAAATGACAACTAAGTTGACACGAAGGGAAAAGGAACAATAGCAATTTAAACTTATTCAAATACAAAGTTCAATTCTTATGCGTTGTGTGTCCCTGAAATTGATCAAAATATGTTTGTTAGACAATTAACTGAAAGCGGTTATAAAGTTATATTAGAAAACAGAGGCTGCTTAATGTTGATGGCAAAAGATATTTTCAAAGTAATAATGAGAGGAAAATGTTTTGCTTTAAATCCATTAGAGAAGGAGCAAACTGTTTTAAAAATCAAGAAAATGTCATAAATTTGTGTTACAAAAAGCTTGGGAATCATCGTCATCAAGGTCTCTGGGAGTTAAAATCCAAGAAGATAAAAAATGACCTTTCAAAACTTGATGACCATATTTCAAATCGTAAGACTTGTCAATTTAAAAAGGAAATCATGAAGCCATTTTCGAAGACAACACAAAGAGCGACATAGAAGACTCTGTATAGATTGAAACATACACCAAAAGCATGGTACAACAAAATTGTAAATCCATTTTTAAGTGTGGGCTTTGTAAAAAGATTATTTTAGTCTATTTTTTACATCATGCACAATGAGTTGAAAATGATCAAAGAATTTGAAATGTAATATCGTGGATTAATGATTTATTTTCTAACAAACAAAATCCAGCAAAGCGAGAATGAAGTTTTCTTGTTAGGTGATCATGAGAAGTGGTTAGTATGTTGAATAAATTGTTAGGTGATCGGAAAACCACTTCTTTTTGGTGTAGCTCGTGGTCAATAGAGTGTTATGTGTGAGAAGTTTCCTAAATTATATGAGATGTGTACCTAGCAAGGGGTCTCAGTGGAGCAGGCAGTGGTGGGTGGAGATGGAGGAGGCATATGTTTTAATGGGAAGAGGAGTTAGCGAAGGAATGAAGAGGTGTTATAAATGATAGTTCAAAGTATTAGTCACGGAACAAACTTGTAGGAGTCATCTATTCAATTAAATAGGCTTATTTTCTATTGCAGGATCAGATTGGAATTGCAAACTCCATTTTCTTTACCACATCTGGAATTGCTCATCGCCTACGAAAATGTATTTGTTTGCGTGAAGATTATTTAATAACAAATTACCAATAAAAGGTACTTGGTTCGCATATGGGTGTTTGTTCAAGATATTCCTGCATGCACTAATAATTGTGGTGAAAATTAGTTTGTTCAAATTCTACTTTTTGAGTGTTTATGCTACACAAATATGTGGAGTGATATTTTAGATTGGTTGGATACACATACACATAGGCTTTTCGTTCACAATAGTCTTGATCATTTTTGTCTTTTCAATTATTTGATTTCAAATTGTAAGAGGATTCTTGATTGTTTGGATTTTGTTTGGTCTATTCAAAAGTTCTTTAATATACTGATTTGATGTGAGTATTGTTATCAATTATTTATAGGTGTTAATCATGCAATATGCTTTTACTTCTTTTTAATTTCAAACATAACATTTTTTTTTTTTATTTCGTGATCCAAAACCAATCTTAATTTGGTTGAATCGTGTTGGACAAAAGTGCCAAATTTTTATCCAACAAATCGAATTGATGAAAGTGAGTTTCTTTTCTCCCGAAATCTTCTCAACAACCTCCCATATTATACATGTTATAAATTACACTTTTTATAAAAAAATAAAAAGTTACAAACTACACATACGTTGAAAATAAATACCTAATATCTTTAGAAAATATTTTAAATAGATTTATATTAAAATATATTTTAAATTTAAAATAAAATATCATTAGAATATATGATTAAAATGTTTCTTATATAGAGCTATTAATATGAAATATGTTATCATATTGTAATTTAATTCTATATATAGAGCTATAAATAAAAATTTATGACTTACGATTTGGCACCAAAAAAGAGTGACTTGTAATGTATAAAATATATTACATAATAATTACACTTTGACAAATTAAAAAAAAAAAAACCATCAGTAAAATGCCTCTGATATGATGCAAATTGTATCTTCTCAATTCTCATAGCACCTTAGGTCACAAATTTCATTACCTGTTTTCTAGCTTTTATCTCACTCTCTTGATTTTCAATTCCTCAATTTCATTATCATTATTGTTATCATGTAATCTGATTTCGTTTTCAAAACCCTAATTTCGATTTTCTTTTGAGTTGTTCATCGGTGATTCATTGCATCTGTTTACCCTCTCCATCTGTGTGTCTCATATGAATGACAGTGGAGATATAACTGATGCAGAGATCCAAATTGGTTGACTTACCAGCTCTTTGCACAACTTTTTTGAAATTGCAATGAGTCAAATGAATCTACCAAAATGCATTACAATCACTGATTTTTATTCAATGTTTATATTTATTTTTCCAAATAAATCAAAAAATGGTAGCTGATGATAATTTTTTAACCGCTTATTGATATTCTGATAAGCTGTGATGACAAAACTATACTTATCTGATACCGTTTACATTTTTTCCTCAATTTTTTTGCTTATTTTATTTGATTTTTATTTTTTGAATCTAATTAATTTTTTAGGGTTGGCAAATGATGTTAAAATTTCTTATCCTACAAACTGATGTAATTCTGTGATGATCAAAACTCCGCTTATTATCTGATGCCGTACCTATCTATGTTACCTTCCTATTTTGTTTTTTAATTTAGGTTTTTTGGTTTTTGCATTTAGCTTTTTGTGCTGTGTTTTTAAATTGATAGTTTGTAAATTGAATTATTTGTGATTAATTGATCTATGATGTAGAAAAGCAGACGGGCGGACTGAAATGATGCCATGTTGATTGTCTGCCACTTCCATCTTTGGAATGTCTCTGAGATTCAATTCTAATGGTCAAAAATTTATTTTGAAATGATAAATTCAATTTTTCTATATTGTGATGTTTTTATTAAACAATAAATACTTCTGCTATGATGATGTTGCATCAATATGTCTGGACTTATGAAAGTTTTTTCTGATTAAATATGCAATTTCTGAGCAGTATTGTCCTTTACGTGTTCATATTATTTTCATATGAACTTATGTTTGTAACTGTCTTTTCAAGTTGTTAAAATTTTGTTTTCACGTATTGTTTTTCTACTAACACTAAAATTGTAATTTCAGGTTGTCTATTTTAATTTTCTAAATATTTATCTGTTATTGTGATTTTCATCTTTTAGTCAAATTCATTTGAATTTTTTTAAGTCAGCAAAGGTTGAATTTTTTTAAGTCATTAAAGGACCATTCAGTGATAATGACGATGGTTAACAATTTCGTCGTTCGTCGTTCGTCGTTCTTGCTGTGCCATCTTCATTGTTGATGTTAACTTTCATCGTCAATGTCAATGTCACTATTGTCATTGGCATCGTCATTATCACTGAATAGTCCTTTGCTAGTTACCGCGCGTGCGCGCGGGTGTGCGAGTGTGTCTGCGAGCGCGCGTGTGTGTGTGTCTGCTTATGTGTGCGTGCGCGTGCCATCTTCATTGCTGATGTTAACTTTCATCGTCAATGTCACTGTCACTATTGTCATTGACATCGTCATTATTACTGAATAGTCCTTTGCTGATTACCGTGCGTGCGTGCGCATGTGTGTATGTGCGCGTGTGTGTCTGCGTGAGTGTGCGTCTGCGTCTGTGTGAGTGTGTGAGGAACTAACCCGAGTCAGCATTCTTGTTGGAAGACATCATTCAAATTGTATTTTTTTTTTAATGTTCTACAAGTAATGGAGTGATCACGTGTTTACTGTATTTATAGTGGATTAATGCGTATACACCTACACGATAGATATTATTGTGTTTTGATTTTTTTTTGTAGTAGTGTGGAGGGAATCTCACTTGGTCTTGTAGAGATGCATACATGCATGATTTTTTATTTTATTTTAATTTTTTTTTTTAAGATACTAATCAAAAGGTGTATATGTTGGATTTCAATGTTGAGAAATTAAAATCGTAAAATTGATCGATGTTAATGTTTTTTTTTTTTTTTTTTATAATATGGACTAAAATTTTAGAATTAATTTTAATTTTAAAGTTATGATGTGCAAACTTTTGAATTTAAACACAATGAAATTGTTGAATTCATTTTTACTTAAAATAAACCATTTTTAATTCAACTCATTTTCCACTAAAATGAATTCACTCAATTTAAGTCACCGCAATTCTTACGCATTCTATTTGTGTTCATCAATCTAAAGATGAAATGTTGTCACTCATACCATTGTGTCGATAATTTGAATATCACTTACTACTCTTGTAGAAGACTTTGTTACCCTTATATATGTCTCTTTGATTTTCAAGAAATCAAGAAATCCACACAAAAGAACATATTTTAAAATTTAACATTAATATTTAAAATTTATTTGTAAAATATAGATCAACGGACAAATATCGACATTGTTTGGCGGAATATTATATCTCGAATTCAAACTCCAATGCTAACAGTTACGCATATAATATTTCGTCAGCTAACAAAGTTACAATGCTAACTATTAAAGAAATTAGGAAGTTTGTGGTACATAAGTTATAGGCTTTCCATATTTTTGTTAATGCACTTGTCCCATAACCACGAGCATATAAGCTAACAATTTGACATATTCTCCTCCACACTTTCCCCAAAGAGCCCTCCAACCATTTGTATATATGCAAGTCTTTTCTGAAAATGTGTTATAAGGGCAACATACACTGCAACTCATAATTTTCAACCCAACATTCATCAGTAAAATGCCCAAACTTATCACAATTGTAGCATTGTATCTTCTTCTTATCAAAGTTCTTTGATTTTTCTTTGGATTTACCACTTGCGCTTCCTCCTTAGGCTTCTTGAAGTTATTCTTATTCCACTTCTTTTCTTGATCTAATTTTCTTGTGTATTTGTGTTGTTAGTGCTTGATCCCCAGACTTCACTCAATTCCTCTTATCCATTGTCAATTGTCTTGCTTCTAATGTTTCTTGCAGTTCTTTAAGATTCAATGTTAAAATGTCTTCGGATTCTTCAATAACGCACACAATGTAATCAAACATAGAATGCAAGGATCTTAAAATATTCTCACACAACTTCTATTTAGCCAGCTTCTCACCACATCTAGCCATTTAATTTGTGATACTTCTTAATCTTGAGATCAGATCTGGTACATTTTCTTGTTTCTTCACATGCATCAGTTCAAATTGTATTAGTAAGGTCTATAGGTTCACTTTCTTTACCTTTGCTCCTCCTGAATAATATTTCTCAAGAATGTCTCATGCTTCTCTTGCACATCTTGCTTCAGAAATCTTATCAAAGTTGGTTGTATCAAGACATTGATGAATGATGAATGTAGCTTTGCAATCTTTCATCTTGTTTTCTTTAAATCTCGATCTCTGCACTTCTGCTGGATTAGCTCCCAGATCCTTTAAACCATTTTCTCTGATATCCAACACTTCTTGAAATCCAAATAATGCTCGAATTTTCACTCTCCATTTATCCCAATCTTTTTCATCAAAATGTGGCATATAGGCTGGAAAATTTCCATTTTTTGCACTTGAAATCATCTTCACTTCCCTCGTATTTGTCACTCTGATTTGGATCAAAAACCCTTGCTCTAGATACCAACTGTTAGCTACCAAGTTGTTACTTGCACAACAAGAAAGTAGAAAATACACTAGATGAATGAATGGTAAGACATGTTTATTGATTGGATTGATAATCCTATTTATAAATGAGTTATTCTTACACATTCTAACTAACATCTAACTAACTAACTAACTAACTAACTGATTGGTTAGTTAGTTAGTTACAACCTTCAATTGTTACATTACTTGAATTACAAGTCATTTAGCAGCGCCTACTTCAGAACCCCGTAGATATACTCATAGAACTTCAAGGTCTTCCACTACTTCTTCCTCATTTTCTTCCCTTTGTCGACAACATCTACATTCATCTTCACCGTTGAATTTTTCTCCACTGCGGCGAGCTTGTTATCTTTATCTGGTTCCATCGCGGATCGATGAATCGATACTTTGTAAAGAGATAAATAGTGAAGAGGAAGAAGGGAAACTATTTCTTTGAAGTTTCTTGAATTTGTGGTGACATTGTGAAATAAATTGAAAGTAATTGATTGACATAAATTGAAATTAAATGGAATGATAACGTAAAATATTATAAATGCATTATAATGTTACTCATATCACTACGCGAAAAAACACATATTACAGCGTTTTTTTTAAGCCATTTACAGCGCTTTTTCAAAAAAATAAGCACTGTGGAATCGAGCGTTGTAAATGATACAACAGCGCTTTTAAAAAAGCGCTATAAAACATGTAAATACAACGCGCGCTTGTTATGCACATTTTACAGCGCTTCTTCACAAAAAAGCGCTGTAATATGCCCACCCATATATGAAATTATGGTTGGGCATTTTACAGCGCTTTTTTGAGAAAGCGCTGTAATATGCCCACCCATATATGAAATTATGGTTGGGCATTTTACAGCGCTTTTTTGAGAAAGCGCTGTAATATGCCCACCCATATATGAAATTATGGTTGGGCATTTTACAGCGCTTTTTTGAGAAAGCGCTGTAATATGCCCACCCATATATGAAATTATGGTTGGGCATTTTACAGCGCTTTTTTGAGAAAGCGCTGTAATATGCCCACCCATATATGAAATTATGGTTGGGCATTTTACAGCGCTTTCTCAAAAAAGCGCTGTAAAATCCCCACCCATAATTTCATATTATGGGTCTGCATTTTACAGCGCTTTTCTTGTACATTTTACAGCGCTTTCTCACGATAATATTCAGATACCTAAGTAACTACATTCAGATACATATATACAACCTAATTTACAACCTAATTAACTACATTCAGATACGTATATATATATATATTTGTCTGGATCGAGTTTGAACATCGACATCTTATGCGGAGACAAGAATGAGTATTTATTTGACAGTTTCCTCGTGCACACGACCTTCTCGTACAAAAACCTTCAATGAAAATTTTAAACTAGATTAATTACCAATACATTTAATTAATTACAAATAAATGCAATTAAAAGTATTTTTTACCTTATGTACAAGCTGATTACAGTAACACTCAGCTCCTTATGTTCGAGAAGATCGTACATTTGCTCCTTTTCGAGGTATTCAATATACTCATCTCCAAAGATGTCTTGATTCATTTGTACAATGGGCGAATCGTTGCTGCTGCCCATGTTCCTTTTTATTTGGATGTCAAGACACGCCCCGTATTTACCAAGGCGTGGCTGACTTTTATTAGGAGCAGCAGCAGCAGCGACCGATTTTCCCCGATCCAGATTTTTTGTTGCTGCAAGTTTTGCAGCTTTATTACCCTCCAGCCTTTGTAGTTTGGCAGCCCTATTAACCTCCAATTTTTGAGGTCTGCTGCCTTTTTTTGGCTGTAGGGGTGGTTTATTTATTTGGACCTACAAAAATGAGGTAAAATGTTAGTTTATTGAATCTGAAAAAATAAAAAACCTTAGGCAATAAATGTGACAAACCTTTTCGGGAGATGTAACTGATTTGTCCTTGGGAATCTTTTTTTCGAGGGCAACAAGGTGTGTGGGCCATGCCACGTAACTGCCAATAGCGTCGCTTAAGAACTTCATATCTCCATCGTTGTCCGGTATGGGCAACGGTGCAGTTGGTTCGAAAGCAACCGTAGGCGATACTTTGACATGGCCCGCGGGGATCGGAATATTGTGCAATACTTCTCCCGAAGTATTGTGCAATATTCCTTTTCCCACCTTCCGTTGAGTCGGCGAGGACAAGTATAGGACACATGTAGTGACACCCTACATCAATAGTTAAAACATAAGTACAGTTAATATATAAGTTTGTTTAATACATAAGTAATTACATAAGCAAGTAAGTAGTAAGTAATTAATTACCTCGGGAATACTCTTCAAACCGACGTTGCAACTCCCGGTTTCACTCTCCATTTGTATTTCAGGTTGGAGCTGAACCGGAAGTTGCTTGTCTTTATTCGTATTCACCAAGAGTGCCACTTGCTCCGATAAGATTCTGAGCTTCTCTAATACTTCCTCGTTGGAAGGTTTTTGGCGCTTCTCTTGAGGAAAAAAGCTTTTGGGAGTTACGCCAAATCCTTTCCCCCTCACTCGACCGGAATACTCAGGGACATTAAACACTTTCCCAAGAATGTCCCTGCACGTATCCTTGTTGCCCTCTTGAGTTTCAGAACTTTGTTCAATAGTTTCCTAAAATACATGTAACATTAAAAAGATAAGTTCAATAGCATTTTTAAAATACAATATTAAAAAATATTAAAGTGATAATATACTTACACAAAGTTCTACAACTTTCTTGACATTTTCATTATCAACCACTCCTTCTTTGTTAACACGCGCTTCCTTCCATAAGATATGACGACCCAAGGGTTGATCGGCTTGGGTGTCTTTTCTCTATTCGTTAAAATCATAAACAAAATAATACAAATTAGTTACACACTATAGTTTATAATACAAATTACAAGTGATGTTTAATTACTTACAATTTTTTGTTCAAGGCGTGCATATCCCATACGTGATTTCTTGTATGGGTGTTTTGGGTTGCTTGCCCGTTCGCGATTTGCCTTACTAATATTCTATATAAAAAAAAAATAGCAATTGTGTAAAAATTTAAAATACGCTACGAATATGAATAATAAAACACAAATGCTAATAAATTAATCACTTACGACAAACGCCGGGTCAGAACGTTTGGAAACAAATGCACTCCATTCATCCTTTGATATATAATGTTGATATATCTTTGGAGGTTCAGCATTTGTGTTTCCTTCTCTATCTTTTAGATAGAAATTTGAGAGATGGGATCTAAATCCACGATGGATTTTCCCAGCAACTCTCAAAACATATGACTTTCGTTCCTCATCAAGAACAAAAGTGGTCTGCAATGAAAACAATTATAAGTAATGTATTTTACAGAAAAAAAATTATAAATGACAAAAGAGTAGATCAAAATATTTACTTGAATGTCATTCCAGATGATATCTTTGGCATCCTTCAACGCCTTATCTCTCCAGTTGTCTATTGTTATTGGGACATTTTGACGAACAACAGCCCCAATGTAGCTTACAAACATGGAGCTGTTGGGGTCAACTGGCTGACCACTCTCGTTCCAGCCAACCTAATAAACTCATATAGTAAGTACATGCCCTAAACCCTAAAAAAAGATAAAAAAACACACAGCAAACAGAGTATATATAGTATACCTCAAATTTAATGCCACTGCTCCGTGCTTTAATCACCCTTTGCATGATAGTTGCACCACGTTTGACTTCTTTTTCGTAAGTCTTAGAGGTGCCAACTTCTTCATTTTGAACTTCTAAATCTTTGTTTGTATCCATTTAACTACAACAAGTTCAACATGCACTTTAGTATAACATCAACAAGCTCAACATGGATCATGCATTATTATAAACAAACTCAACATGTATCAGTATATCTTAAAAAAGCTCAACATGCATTCTAATGATTACAAAAATTTAATAACATCAATACCTGAATAATGATGGTTCGAAGAAAGACGAAATGCAAAGAAAAGAGGGTTTGCAGAAAGTTCACAGAAATATGGTTCACAGAAATACGGTTTGAAGAAATACGTAATGAGGGTTACGTATTTCAATGAAAATATATTGTGTGAAATGGGAGAGATGATCTTGGATGGAAATAAGGTTCGAAATGAAGGAGATGATCGTGGAAATAAGGTTCGTAAAGGACGGGATGATAGGGTTTGCAAAAGAAGAGAAGAAATGAAGGTTGAGATGAAGGTTACGTAATGAAGAGGAAACTGAAGAGGTAACTGTTATATATACGTAACACTTTTACAGCGCTTTTTATAAGCCTTTTACAGCGCTTATTTTGTAAAGCGCTCTAAAAGGCTTCTTTAGTTAAATTTTTAAAAGGCTCTTTTACAGCGCTTTTTTCAAATAAGCGCTGTAAAAGACCTCCGTGTGTTATTATGTTATTTGAATGCCTTTTACAGCGCTTTTTTCAAATAAGCGCTGTAAAAGACCTCCGTGTGTTATTATGTTATTTGAATGCCTTTTACAGCGCTTTTTTCAAATAAGCGCTGTAAAAGACCTCCGTGTGTTATTATGTTATATGAATGCCTTTTACAGCGCTTTCACACATAAGCGCTCTAAAAGGCTTCTTTAGTTAAATTTTTAAAAGGCTCTTTTACAGCGCTTTTTTCAAATAAGCGCTGTAAAAGACCTCCGTGTGTTATTATGTTATATGAATGCCTTTTACAGCGCTTTCACACATAAGCGCTCTAAAAGGCTTCTTTAGTTAAATTTTTAAAAGGCTCTTTTACAGCGCTTTTTTCAAATAAGCGCTGTAAAAGACCTCCGTGTGTTATTATGTTATTTGAATGCCTTTTACAGCGCTTTTACACATAAGCGCTCTAAAATGTCTCTTTATGTTAATTTTAAGAGGCTCTTTTACAGCGCTTTTCCCAAATAAGCGCTGTAAAAGACCTCCGTGTGTTATTATGTTATATGAATGTTTTTTAAAGCCTTTTACAGCGCTTTTCCACATAAGCGCTCTAAAATGTCTCTTTATGTTAATTTTAAAAGGCTCTTTTACAGCGCTTTTTCCAAATAAGCGCTGTAAAAGGCCTTATTGTTTTTGTGTTTTGTTATGTTATGTTATTTTTTAAACAAGCTCAACATGCATGCAAAACCCACATAGTAGTAACTGGTCACCACAAAAATCCCTTCCTCTTCACCAAACTCTTCTCCTTTTATGCATCTTCTTCACAAACATCAAAGCTTACTCTTTCACAATTCAATCTCCACCTCAACACCCTTTTTATCTCTTTACATTCTCTTTCCTTCTTAAATCGAAACTTAATTGGTATTCAGGATCATTGCCATGTTGCGAAAAATGGGTTTGTGTCTGGTGTTTTTGGGGATTCCCATGATGCGTACAAGGTGTTTGAAGAAATGGGTTTGTGTCTGATGTTTTTTGGATTCCCATGATGCGTACAAGGTGTTTGAAGAAATGGGTTTGTGTCTGATGTTTTTTGGATTCCCATGATGCGTACAAGGTGTTTGAAGAAATTAGGTGTCTGATGAATATTATTTTTAAAGCTTTTTTACAGCGCTTTGTCAAATAAGCGCTGTAAAATGTCTTTTTTACTCACTTTCAAAAGAGTCGTTTACAGCGCTTTGTGTGAAAAGCGCTGTAAAAGGTATAAAACACTCATTATTTTATTTTTAAAAGGATCTTTTACAGCGCTTTTTAAGATAAGCGCTGTAAAATGTCTCTTTATTTTATTTTTGTGTTTGGTTTATTTGGGTTGGGATGACATTAAAAACATTTTTATCATTGTTTATTGGATTAAAAATATTGTTATCATTGTCTTTATCACAATACTTTAGGAGATGATGAATTATTAGAAATGAGTATTCTGAAGAATCTATATATATATATGCACTGAGCAAAAGAGAATCTCTCTATTCAGTTCAGTTCAGTTCATGTAAATTACTAATTTATATTCAGTTCAGTTCATGTAAATCAAGCTAAATATAAAACACTCATTGTTACATGAACTTGGTATAAAACACTCAAATCAAGCTAAATATAAGCAGAAAATAAATTAATCAGAAAATAAATTAATCAGAACTTAGTATAAAACACTCAATTCAGATTACATGCATATTTACAATAACACAGTTCAGATTACATGCATAGCTTATATAAAACAATTAAACATATATATACATTAAGATGCCCTTCTTCTTTTCCTGGTGACATTCACATTTGTTTGTCCATTTACAATACGAAACGATGGATTAATCCAAATTCCCTCATCATGATCATCTCTAAGATATAAACCATCATCAGTTGAATCAATTTCATGTGGTTGTTGTGATGTTGCAAATAAAAGATCATTACCAACATCTTCATCATTATTGTTATCATCACTTATTTTATTGGTCGATAGGACAACAGACCATTTATCATTAGAAGGATCAGTGACATAAAACACTTGTTGAGCTTGCGACGCTAAAATAAAAGGCTCGTCTTTGTATCCCACCCTATTAAAATCGACAAGCAAGAATCCTGACTCATCAATCCGAACGCCATTATTATTATCGACCCACTTGCAACCAAATATGGGAACACGAAACATTGTGTAGTCTAACTCCCATATGCGCTCGATAACCCCAAAATATGATAGATTTGCATATATTGGGTTTTTGTCTTTTGCACTTGAGACATGCATCGCTTCAGCTACGAGAGTGACTCCACTATTTTGCATAGTGGTCTGATCATCTTGTTCTTTGGTATAAAATGTGTAGCCGTTAATAACATAACCAGTGTAAGAAAAGACATGTAAGCTCGGACCATTTGCTAGCCACCTCAATCTATTTGAAATTGATCCGGGGTCTATATCAAATTTTGACATTATGTGATTTTTTAACCATGTTACAAAACTTCGATTGTGCTCTCGAGTTATCCAATTTTGATTCCTATTCATGTTCAAACGAGATAACTGATCAATGTGTATTGTAACATACGGTTGAACCTCATCATCATTGTGCAGAACATACAATTGTGCCTGCTCCCATTCTGTCCTTGATATAGTCAGTAGTCTCCTTCCAGTTATCCCTTCTCCTGATAGTCTTCCCGAATGACGAGACATGGGAAGCCCTATGGATTCAACATTGGACAGATATTCAGTACAAAATTCAGCAGCCTCTTCAACAATGTATCGTTCAGCAATACAACCTTCTGGTCGACTTCTACTTTTTACGTACCCTTTTAATATTTTCATATATCGTTCTATCGGATACATCCATCTCATATAAGCTGGCCCACAAAGTTGTGTCTCCTTAACCAGATGAACAGTAAGGTGAACCATTATATCAAAAAACGATGGTGGGAAATACATTTCAAGCTCACACAAAGTAACAACAATTTCCCTCTGCAATGTCGGTAATTTCTGAGGGTCGATCACTTTACTACAAATTTCCCTGAAGAAGAAACATAATCTAGTTAAGGCTAGTCGAACTTTTTCAGGTAAAATGGAACGTATACCTATTGGTAGCAAATGCTCCATTATAATATGACAATCATGGGTCTTCAAACCTTTTAACTTGAGGTCTTTCATACAAACCAAATTTTTAATGTTCGAAGAGTATCCTTCTGGAACTTTAACTTCGTGTAGAAATTTACATAAAACAATTTTTTCCTTTCTAGATAGAGTATGAGCGGCTGGAGGTAGATATGTGCGATTTCCTTTCTTTACTGGAGCCAGTTCATTTCTTATTCCCATATCGACCAAGTCCAATCTTGCATTGACGCCATCTTTAGACTTTCCTGGAACATTGAGTAACGTACCAATAACACTTTCAAATACATTTTTTTCAATATGCATCACATCGAGGAAATGTCTTACATACAATGACTTCCAATATGGCAATTCAAAGAAAATTGACTTTTTCTTCCACCCAGTTTTCACCAGCTCTCCCGCAAAAGGTTTGCCAAATTTATTGGTCAAACCTTGTACTTTTTCAAGTATTTGATATCCAGTCGGTGCTAAAGGAGCTTTACCTTCCTCTGATTTTCCATTGAATGCATTTCTCCACCCACGATACTGATGACTATAAGGTAAAAATCTACGATGTCCAAGAAACACATTCTTCTTACAATGTTTCAACCGCATCCAATTTGTACTCTCTTCACATATAGGACATGCACACTGACCTTTAATGCTATATCCTGATAAATTACCATATGCTGGAAAATCATTAATTATGCCGAACAACATAACCCTTAAATTGAAACATTCTTTCTTATACCCATCATAAACTTCCACACCTGTCTCCCACATACTTTTTAAATTTTCGATTAGAGGAGTCAAGTATACGTCGATATCATTCCCCGGTTGTTTGGGTCCAGAAATTAACAGAGACAACATCATAAACTTACGCTTCATACATAACCATGGAGGTAGGTTATATATTACCAAAATCACAGGCCACGTGCTATGTGAGATGCTTTGAAGACCATGTGGATTCATTCCATCAGTAGAAAGTGCAAGTCTTAGATTTCTTGACTCTATCCCGAATTCAGGATACTCGTGATCAATTTTTGCCCATTGTGGGGAATCTGCAGGGTGTCGAAACATTCCATCTCTAATTCTTTCATCTGCATGCCATGTCAAGTGTTTTGAATCTTCTTCACTGCGATACATGCGCCTAAATCTTGGTATTATAGGAAAATACCACACGACTTTTGCTGGAGTAGATTCTTTCTTCTTATATCGAGAGACATTGCATTTCGGACACGCCTTAAGTAGTTCATATTCGTTTCGAAATAAAATGCAATCGTTAGGACACGCATGAATCCTTTCGTAACTCATTCCAATAGAACACAAAATCCGTTTAGCCTCGTAGGTTCGACTGGGAAGTTCATTATCATCTGGCAACATATCTTTTATGAGTGTTAATAATTCCGTAAAGCTTTTATCAGACCATCCATTACTCGCTTTTAAGTTGTACAACTTTAATATCGCTGACAGTCTTGTGAATTTAGTACAACCATTATATAATTCTTTCTCTGCATCACTCAACAAACTTTCAAACATTTTAGGACAATCTCGAAGATCTTCTTCAACTGCTTTTGCAATCTCATCAACTCGGTCCGGCTCATATGTATCTGTATCGAAGTCAGTTGAAGCATATGTCGAACTATTCTCAAAATTAATGTTTCCTTTTTTTTTCTCACCATGTCTTATCCAACATGTGTAGCTTTGATCAATTCCATTACATACTAGATGTCCTTCTAATTCATCTTCTCTAACACGTTTTCCAAAACAACATTTTAAACAAGGACAAACTACTCTATTTGGATCTTTTGCATTCTTCACTGCAAACTCAACAAACTCCTTCACTCCAATTTCATACTCTTTTGACAATCGATTGGCTGAAATCCATTTCCTATCCATATTATACCACCTATATAAATGCAGTAACAAAAATAATAAGCTTTCAAAACATATCAACAAGTTTCAAAAAGAAACCAATATCAACTAACAATTTCAAAACAGAACAGATCATGTGGTATGAGTTTTTGACAATTTTTGACAATTTCAAAACAGAACAGATCATGTGGTATGAGTTTTTGACAATTTTTGACAATTTCAAAACATAACAGATCATGTGTAAAAAATACCTTAGACAACGTAGATGGCCGCACAGTACGTAGAGGATATTAGGGTTCCCAACGTATATAATTATTTGAAAGATGTAGAGGATATGAGGGTTTCCAACGTATATAATTATTTTAAAGATGTATTTTACAGCGCTTGTGAAAAACGCGCTGTAATAGGTAGTTAAATTCAATGAAAGCGCATGTGTTTTACAGCGCTTGTGAAAAAAGCGCTGTAATAGGTAGTTAAATTCAATGAAAGCGCATGTGTTTTACAGCGCTTGTGAAAAAAGCGCTGTAATAGGTAGTTAAATTCAATGAAAGCGCATGTGTTTTACAGCGCTTGTGAAAAAAGCGCTGTAATAGGTAGTTAAATTCAATGAAAGCGCATGTGTTTTACAACGCTTGTGAAAAAAGCGCTGTAACTGATACGCGAAAGCGCTTCCTTTTACAGCGCTTTTTTGACAAGCGCTGTAAAAGCCTTATAACGTGATGCGCAAACGTTATATGACCTACTACAGCGCTTGTTTTACAGCGCTTGGCATCAAAAGCGCTGTAAAAGGTTCCGTTATTTTTAAAATATAATTACAACAACACTTGTGTTTAGCAAGCGCTGTAAAATGCATAACAAGGTGACAAAAAAATAGATTCGGGGTTTGTTTTATGTATTAAATTTAATAATAATGTAGGTAAGATTTCACGATTTCGAAGAGTTACTATGGAAGGACTGGAAGGACGTTGTCACTTTCTTTGGAGAGATACTTGATTTATACGAATTTATTATCGTTACCATGTTGAGATAATACAAATAATTTGACAAAGAAAATTTATGACAATATTTATGAGTGATTTAGTAGTTTTTTTCCATTGAATTTAATGAGTAATTGAATTTTCAACGTATAAAATTATTACTCACTCTAAGTGGAATAATATAATTGTTCATGAAAGGAGGATTTATACTGTAATATACTACTAAATTAAATTGATAAGTGTAATTGATAGTGTAAAATATTACTCACAATAAAAAAAATGCATTATAAAAATATTATAGAAAAATGTAATGAGTAATTGAATTGTCAACGAATGAAATCATTGGAATAATTGTGTATGAACATTTTCGAAGAGTTACGTCGAAAAAGATGATTTCGAATAGAGACTCGGCGAGACCGTCACCATTTTCTTTGGACCGAGCTCATCTTGACTGATTTATACCGATTTATTACCGTTACCATATTAAGATAATACATAGAATTAGATAAAGGGCATTTATGACGATATTTATGAGTGATTAGGTGGTTTTTTCCCATTGAATTTAATGAGTAATTGAATTTTCAATTTATGAAATCATTATTGACCCCTATGTGATTAAGTGGTTTTTTCCATTGAATTTAATGACCCCTAAGTGATTAGGTGGTTTTTTCCCATTGAAAGTAATTGAATTTTCAATGTATGAAATTATTACTGACCCCTAAGTGAAATAATTATGCATGAAAGCAAGATTGATACTCATAAGTGTAATGATAGGGTAAAATATTACTTATAATAAAAAAGTGCATTATAGAAATATTATAGAAAAATATAATGAGAATTGAATTTTTAAGGTATGAAATCATTGAATAATTGTGTATGAACGTGAAATGAAGATTGATAACGTAAAATATTACTCATATAATTGATTGACATAAATTGAAAGTAATGAAAAATGACTAATAATATTATAAGATAATTCAATTTGATAATAATCGATCAGATTTCACGATTTTGAAAAGTTACCGCGGAGGGACGTAATTGTGTGTGAAGGTGAAAGGAGGATTGGTAACATAAAATAATAATAAATCTACATGTTTCTTAACTTTCTTCTGATTTTTTTCCTTTACTCATCACCTATAATAAAACATGAAAAAATTCCTAGTAAACTCAAAGGCAAAACTACATCAATTTCTTAACTTGATTCTATCTTGGATTCATAATTATCCTTCTCACCTTCTTAGTATCAACAACCATCGTTCCTAAACTCATCCTTCAATTACGAATCGATAATTTTGAAGAGCTACCGCGGAGCTCACCTTCTCAATATCAACAATCGTCGATCCTAACCATATCCTTCAATTGAGATTAATCAAAAGAATTAGGAATTGGGATTTTCATTTGTATAGATTTTTAGAGACCCAAGATAATGTTTCTAAGATTCATTGTGTGATTTTGCATGATCTGCTCCTAAAATGCAGAGGGACTTTCGAAGGAAAATTCGGGTTGGTTCAGAGGGAGTGGGGGATGAGGATTGGGAGCAGAAGCAGAAGATGATTAAAAAATTAGAATACATAAAAAGAAATTGAGGAAGGAAGAAAAATCAAAATTATGAATTAAAGAGATTAAAGAAATTGTCGAAGGAAGATATGAAGTAGGGATTAAAGAGATTAAAGAAATTGTCGAAGGAAGAGGAGAAACACAAAATTAGAATGGAGAAAATGAAATTGTGGAAAGAAGACAAAATAAAATTAGGAATTTAGAAATTGAGTAGAGCAAACTCTCAAGACGTACACATCAACTTTTTGCCTGATGTGAGAAATATTTGCATATGTGGAGGAAATATGATGAGATGGCAGCGGAGTCTATTTTAAATATATATAATAGATATTTGTTCCTTTCAATTATTGTCTCTTTATTTTTTTTTTTTGGGTCTATTTTTATTGTTTAATTAACAACAATGATGGTTGACAAAAGAAAAGGGACAAAAAAAAAAGAAAATCTAAAGATAGTTTTGCTGTTGAATCTCATGTTTGGTAAAATAGGGTTTTTGTTTCTAATTAACATGAAGAAAGTAAAAGAAAAAACCTCTATTTTATAAAGATAATAGCTAATGAGAAAAAGGCTTACTCATAATCCTAATATTGTAAAATAATAATATAAGGTATTCAAATATACAAAATAATTATTTATATTTTTGCTAAAAAAAAAAGAGCAAAATTATAGGAATAGATTGTTGTTATGGAAGTCCCACAAGTTGTCGATGGGGTCGTTCTATTCACCTTTACGTTGTCTATTATACTCAACCGATTTATTTCTTTTATTTTTTCAAGGCTTCTTTGAGTACTATTTGAAGTAGCAATATCAATCATAAGGAAGGAAGTTTGAATTGTTATTCCATTTTTTAAATATTAATTCATGCTTTCAATTTATACTAACTAAATATCAATATTTGTTACTCATAAAAATCTAGAACATTCTTGTTAGTTAAAAATAAGTAAAATAAATTATTTGTGTTAGAGAGTGAGAAATAATAAAGGAAACGAATAAAATAATCACACAATGATGTATCTTGATTCACCCAAAGTAGGCTACGTTCAGTCCTCACAACTTGTAAGTTTTTCCACTAATGTGATTCACATAAGAACAATATTATTTTCATACAGTCTTCTTTGATCACTATTGATCAGTTACAGTATTCATCTTTCAACCTTGAAAGAATTTTTACAGTTACCTTTCAATTTAGAAATGACTTTTACAAGTTACATTTTTAAATAAAAGGAATTTTTACAATACACACAAACTATCTTAAGGAATAAATTTGAGTTTCAATTTGTAATGAAGGTTGTAGGATAATAATCTACTCAACACTTATTTGAGAATGATTATCAATAATAAATCAATAAAGAAATCCTTGAATATAATATAAGAGAACTGGAGTTTTTGCTAGACTGAAGATTTTTGCTTCGTGTATAGTTCTTTTACTAATGAATTGATTGCTCTAAAAATTCTTGCTATTTTCTTCACATTGATGTTCCTTTTATAGATGTGATGAAGGTTAGAGAAATCTCATGATAGTCGTTACTGATCTTTAATAGAGACATATCTTTAGAGTGATAATAGACACGTGTTCTATTTAATTCAAAATGTTCTTCCTTTGCAACCAAAACGATGTTTGTATTGTGTTTGAATGAACATTGTGATGGAGGATTTAGCAGCCGTCTGGTGTTAGTTCACTTTCTTGCACGCATGTTGGAATTTTTGCAAAGGTGCAACATTAGTGTCTTTTTCATCCATGTTGTTCTAGTTGTACTTGTTCATAGTTCATCCATCTGGAGATTGATTTGATTATTGTTATTGATATTTTTTGCTTCTTTAGGCCTTTAGCTGAACCTTTGGCTTGATCATTGTTCTGAGTATCCTTGATATCTGTTTCACTTAAGATTTAGACTTTAAGAAATGATTCATTTCACTTCTATCGTTACAACGAATTATCCAAAATGATCTTGATAGACCATAATGATACTTTTATAAATAAGATTGATATTGGTAGGCCTAGACCGATATCAAAATCAACTATTATGCATCAGAGTTATCATTATTTTTCCACATTGATCTTGTCATCAATTTTCAATTTAGTTAAGACACGATTTACTTTGATTTATATCCTGGTGTAATCATTGATTGTTGTATGAGCGTACTTGATTACCTATCTTTGAATAATACATTCAAAAACACAAATAAAATAACAACACAATTAGAACCATGATTAGATATTTGATTAACTTGTTTGTTTGTCTTAAAAACAGTTGATTTAAGATTTTTCCTCAACACCATTTAGTAGTGTTCATTAAATCTTTTGTATGGAGTGGGATGAGGAGACTCGTAAGATTTCATCGGTTTCATTGAGACATAATTTATTGGTCGAGGGAGAAGGGTGGTTTGGATGTGCACAACTTATGAGATTTTAATAAGGAGTAAATGATGTTGGTGGTTGAGGAGTGACTGTGAAGGGTTGTGGTATAAGGTGTTATTCAACAAATATGGGTGAAAAATGTTTGAGTAAGAGATGTGTTGAGTAAACGAGTTATTATTCTATCAGTGGTGGTGTTGGAGAAGGTAATGAGAAGTGGTTAGTATGTTGAATAAATTGTTAGGTGATCGGAAAACCACTTCTTTTTGGTGTAGCTCGTGGTCAATAGAGTGTTATGTGTGAGATGTTTCCTAGATTATATGAGATGTATACCTAGCAAGGGGTTTCAATAGAGAATGCAATGGTGGGTGGAGATGGAGGACACATATGTTTCAGTGGGAAGATGAGTTAGTGAAGGAATGAAGAGGTGTTATAAATGATATTTTAAAGTATTAATCACATAACAAACTTGTAGCAGTCATCTATTCAATTAAATAGGCTTATTTTCTATTGCATGATTAGATTGGAGTTGCAAACTCCATTTTCTTTACCACATCTCGAATTACTCACCGCCTTTGAAAATGTATTTATTTGTCTGGAGATTATTTAATAACAAATTACCAATATAAGATACTTGGTTCGCATATGGGTATTTGTTCAAGATATTTTTGCATGCACTAATAATTGTGGTGGAAATGAGTTTGTTCAAATTCTACTTTTTGAGTGTTTATTCTACACAAATATGTGTAGTGATATTTTAGATTGGTTGGATACACATACACAATGTTTTTTTCGTTCACAATAGTCTTGATCATGTTTGTCTTTTCAAATATTTGATTTCAAATTGTAAGAGGATTCTTGATTGTTTGGATTTTGTTTGGTCTATTCAAAAGTTTTTTAATATACTGATTTGGTGTCAGTATCCTTATCAATTATTTATAAGTGTTAACCACGCAATATGATTTTACTTTTTTTTCAATCTCAAACATAACATTTTTTATTTTTATCTCGTGATCCGAAACCAACCTTAATTGGGTGGAATAGTGTTGGACAAAAGTACCAAATTTTTATTCAACAAATAGAATTGACGAAAGTAAGTTTCTTTTCTCCCCAAATCTTCTCAACATCCTGCCATTTTTGTCCATATTATAATCAATTCATACATGTTATAAATTACACTTTTTATAAAAACTAAAAAGTTACAAACTACACATATGTTGAAAATAAATACCTAATATCTTTAGAAAATATTTTAAATAGATTTATATTAAAATATATTTTAAATTTAAAATGAAATATCATTAGAATATATGATTAAAATGTTTCTTATATAGAGCTATAAATATGAAATATGTTATCATATTGTAATTTAATTCTATATATAGAGCTATAAATAAAAATTTATGACTTGCGATTTGGCAACCAAAAAAAGTGACTTGTAATGTATAAAATATATTACATAATAATTACACTTTGACAAATTAAAAAAATAAAAAATAAAAAAACATCAATAAAATGCCTCTGATATGATGCAAATTGTATCTTCTCAATTCTCATAGCACCTTAGGTCACAAATTTCATTACGTGTTTTCTAGCTTTTATCTTACTCTCTTGATTTTCAATTCTCCAATTTCATTATCATTATTGTTATCATGTAATCTGATTTCGCTTTCAAAACCCTAATTTCGATTTTCTTTTGAGTTGTTCATCGGTGATTCATTGCATCTGTTTACCCTCTCCATCTGTGTGTCTCATATGAATGACAGTGGAGATATAACTGATGCAGAGATCCAAATTGGTTGACTTACCAGCTCTTTGCACAACTTTTTTGAAATTGCAATGAGTCAAATGAATCTACCAAAATGCATTACAATCACTGATTTTTATTCAATGTTTATATTTATTTTTCCAAATAAATCAAAAAATGGTAGCTGATGATAATTTTTTAACCGCTTATTGATATTCTGATAAGCTGTGATGACAAAACTATACTTATCTGATGCCATTTACATTTTTTCCTCAATTTTTTTGCTTATTTTATTTGATTTTTATTATTTGAATCTAATTAATTTTTTAGGGTTGGCAAATGATGTTAAAATTTCTTATCCTACAAACTGATGTAATTCTGTGATGATCAAAACTCCGCTTATTATCTGATGCCATACCTATCTATGTTACCTTCCTATTTTGTTTTTTAATTTAGGTTTTTTGGTTTTTGTATTTATCTTTTTGTGCCGTGTTTTTAAATTGTTAGTTTGTAAATTGAATTTTTTATGCTAATTGATCTATGATGTAGAAAAGCAGACGGGCGGACTGAAATGATGCCATGTTGATTGTCTGCCACTTCCATCTTTGGAATGTCTCTGAGATTCAATTCTAATGTTCAAAAATTTATTTTGAAATGATAAATTCAATTTTTCTATATTGTGATGTTTTTATTAAACAATAAATACTTCTGCTATGATGATGTTGCATCAATATGTCTGG
The DNA here is from genome assembly GCF_000331145.2 of Cicer arietinum. Classification (NCBI taxonomy): domain Eukaryota; kingdom Viridiplantae; phylum Streptophyta; class Magnoliopsida; order Fabales; family Fabaceae; genus Cicer; species Cicer arietinum. Next base: position 64,161,688 of record NC_021163.2, read on the forward strand.
ACTTATGAAAGTTTTTTCTGATTATCTATGCTACTTCTGAGCAGTATTGTCCTTTATGTGTTCATATTATTTTCATATGAACTTCTGTTTGTAACTGTCTTTTCAAGTTGTTAAATTTTGCTTTCACGTATTGTTTTTCTACTGACACTGAAATTGTAATATCAGGTTGTCTATTTTAATTTTCTAAATATTTCAGCAAAGGACTGTTCAATGATAATGACCATGCCAAGTGCTATGACTTCGGCAGCAATGACAATAGTGACAGTGACAATGAAATTGATAACATCAGCAATGAAGATGACACCAAAAACGACGAAATTGTTAACATCAACAATGAGGAAATTGTTAACATCAATAATGGAGATGATGTTAACAATTTCGTAGTTCTAGGTGCCATCTTCATTATTACCAAGTCAAGAAGCCGTTCATGTTCTCTATCAGATCCATCGGATTTGGAACCCGAGTCAGCTTTCTTGCATTTGTCTGAAGACATGGATTTGGAACAGTCAACATTCTTGTCGGTAGACATCAATAAAATTGTACTTTTAATGTTTTAAAAGTAATGGAGTGATCACGTGTTTACAGTATTTATGACGGATTAATGTGTAGACGCCAACGCGATAGATACGGTAAACACATGATCACTTCATTAACATTAAAAGTAAATTTGAATGATGTCTTCCAACAATAATTTGTACAAATTTGTACTTGCATATATACAAATGGTTGAAGCTCTTTGTGTTTTTCTTTTTTATTGAGTTTTTTATTATTTTTTGTAGTAGTGCGGAGGGAAGCTCACTTGGTCTTGTAGAGATGCATACATACATGTTGCTTTTTTATATCATTTTGATTTTTTTTAGAGATACTAATCAAAAGATGTATATGTTGGATTTCAATGTTGAGAAGTTAAAATCGTAAAATTGATTGATTTTAATATGTTTTTTTTATAATATGGACTAAAATTTATTTTTTTTAGAATTAATTTTAATTTAAAGTTATGATGTGCAAGCTTTTGAATCTAAACACGATGAAATTGTTCAATTCATTTTTACCTAAAATAAACCATTTTTAATTCAACTCACTTTCCACTGAAATGAATTCACTCAATTTAAGTCATTCCACACAAAAGAACATATTTTAAAATTTAATATTGATATTTAAAATTTATTTGTAAAATCTAGTTCAACGGACAAATATCGACATTATTTGACGGGATATTATATCTCGAATTCAAACTCCAACACAATATATTTCGTCAGCTAACAAAGTTATAATGCTAACTATTAAAGAAATTAGGAAGCGTGTGGTACATAAGCTATAGGCATTTCATATTTTTGTTAATGCACTTTGTCCCATAATGATAAGGATCTCAAGAGCATGAAGATGATTCATATTTTAATAAATTAGGATAAACTTTATATATTTTACTTTGGTTTGTATTAATTCTTAGTTTGCTTTGATTCGGAATTGTAATAGTTTTATTATTGATTTAGTTTTTGTTATGTGTAAGTGAAGATACTTTTCTTACTTACATTAAGTTTATTTTAGAAAAAAATAAAAAAAAAGATGTTAGACTAATATGGGCCTAGAGAATGATGTCACTTATGACCCATTTTGGTTTAGAGATAGACTTAGTATAAATAAGCATTTGTAACCTCATGGAGGGGCAGATTTTGGATTATTATTTTGTGAGGCTTTGCTCTCTAGAGTTCTTGAAAGAATTCATCTTGAACTTATCAATGTTGTTAATCCTTGTGGCTAGGGATGGGAATAGGCTAGGCCGTCCGTCAGGGGCCTATGGCCTGGCCTACTTATGGTCTGGCCTGGTCTGGCCTGTTTAATAAAAAGGTTAGGCTCATGCTGTTTTTAAAGCCTCTTTATGTAAATAGGTCAGGCTCAGGCTTGTAAAAAAGCCTATTAGGCCTGACAGGCCGGCCTATATATATTTTATATGTATTCCATTCTCTATTTTTTTTCTTCTAATTTCCATTGCACTCACTCCAACAAACATGTATGAAAACAACATATTTTTTATAAAAACCGAGATTATTTATTTATTACTTTATATTTTATAAAAACCAATACTATTTATTTGTTATCTTTATATATATTATTAGTATATAAATTTAGAAACCATAATTGTTTATTATTACTGAATATGAGTTTGTTTGAGAGGATTTGTTTAGAGGTAATATTCTGAGTTGTTTGAGAGATAATAATAGGTACCTTTGTTTCAATAAAAAAATTATTCTTTTAAACCAAAAATTATTTTTTAGGGTTTAAAAGGTATTTGTTTTATTTATATATATTTAAAAGGTCTTGTTACCGTTATATATGTCTCTTTGATTTTCAAGAAATCAAGAATTCCACACCAAAGAATATATTTTAAAATTTAACATTGATATTTAAAATTTATTTGTAAAATCTAGTTCAACGGACAAATATCGACATTATTTGACGGGAGATTATATCTCGAATTCAAACTCCAACACAATGATAAAATACATATTTCTCCCTACCAAACCAATATTAATTATCATGATAAGAACATCATGCTAACAAACAATATATAACAGTTACGCGTATAATATTTCTTCAACTAACAAAGTTCCAATGCTAACTATTAAAGAAACTAGGAAGTGTGTGGTACATAAGTTATAGGCTTTCCATATTTTTGTTAATGCACTCGTCCCATAACCGGGAACATATAAGCTAACAATTTGACATATTCTCCTCAACACTGTCCCGAAAGAACCCTCCAACCATTTGTAAATATGCAAGTCCTTTCTGAAAGGAAAATATTCTCGTAATTCTTTCAAACATAAAAATAAATGTCTTCTAAGAGCAATATGCACTGCAACTCATAATTTTCAGCCGAACATTCATCAGTAAAATGCCCAAACTTCTCACAATTGTAGCATTGTATCTTCTTCTTGTCAAAGTTCTTTGATTTTCTTTTGGACTTTGTAAGAAGCTTATTTTAATTTATTTTTTTCATCATGCACAATGAGTTGAAAATGATCAAAGAATTTGAAATGACAGATTGTGGATTAATGATTTATTTTCTTGCAATCAAAATCCAGCAAAGCAAGAATGAAGTTTTATTGTATCCAAAAAAATATGAAAAAGAAATTATGAATAAGTTTAAACTTGAAGAATGCAAAGAGATTAGTAATCTATTGAACTCAAAAGAGAATCTTTGTAAAGAAGATGAATTTGAAAAAAATGATGTATCTTATAGCCATGCAGCCAAATACTTTGGATCTCAAAACCATTTTATTTCGATTTATGCATTATACAAATAAATGACATCTTAAGGTTGTAAAACTTCGTGTTTGCAGCTCCTAAAACAAGGAGGAGTGTTAAATGTTGTGCTTAGGACGGTTGATGTTTAGTTATATTGGATTATAGTTAATTTTAATTTAGTAATTTTTAGAAGAGGTAGTTTATTGTTTGTGGCAGTTATTAAAAAAATGTAGTTTTCATTAATTAGAAGAGAAAAAAAAAAGAAAGAAAAAAAAAAGCAAATTATTGTGTAGTAGCCGTTTTCGTTTGCTTTTTTTTTAGGTATATGCATATGTATGTCAAATAGCTCTCTCCTTTCAATTAACAACAATGAGCAACAATGATGGTTGACAAAAATAAAGGGACAAAGCAAGAAAACCAAAAGAGAGTTTTGTTGATGAATCTCGTGTTCGTTAAAATAGGGTTTTCGGTTCTAATTAACACAAAGAAAGTAAAAGCAAAAACCTCTATTTTATACAGATAATAGCTAATGAGAAAAAGGCTTACTCATAAACTTAATATTGTAAAATAATAATGTAAGATATTCTAATATACAAAATAATTATTTAGATTTTTGCTAGAAAAAAAAAATTATAGAAGTAGATTGTCGTTATGAAAATCCAACAATTTGTCGATGGGATCGTCCTACTCCCCTTTACGTTGTCTAGTACACTCAGTCGATTTTTTTTTTCTTCTTTTTTCAAAGATTCTTTAAGCACCATTTAAAGTAGCAATATTAATCACAATGAATAAGATTTGAATTGTTATTCCATTTTTTAAATATTAATCTGTGTTTTTAATTGATACTAATTCATAAAAATCTAGAACCATCTTGTTAGTTAAAAATAAGTAAAATAGATTATTTGTGATAGTGAGTGAGAAATAATAAAGAAAATGGATAAGAGAATCACACAATGAAGTATCTCGATTCACCCAAAGTGGGCTACGTCCAGTCCTCACAATTTGGAAGTTTTTTCACACAGTCTTCTTTGATCACTTTTTATCAGTTACAACAGTCACCTTTCAACCTTAAAAGATTGGTTTACAAGTTACCTTTCAATCTAGAAATTATTTTTATAAGTTACCTTTTTAAACAAAAAGAATTTTTACAATACACTCAAACTATCATAAGAAATAAATTTGAGTTTCAAATTATAATAAAAGTTGCAGGATTAGAATCTACTCAACACTTGTTTGAGAATGATTATGAACAATAAATCAATAACGAGAACTTTGAATATTATAAGAGAACTGGAGTTTTTGCTTGATTGAAGAGTTTTGTTTTGCGTATAATTGTTTTACTAATGAATTGATTGCTTTGAAAACTCTTACTATTTGCTTTACATTGATGTTCCTTTTATAGATATGATGAAGGTTAGAGAAAACTCATCATAGTCATTACTGATCTTTAAGATAGACATATGTTCAGAGTGATAATAAATATGTGTTCTATTTAATCCAAAACGTTATTCCTTTGCAACTAGAACAATCTTGGTATTGTGTTTGGATGAACATCGTGACGGAGGATTTAGCAGCTGTCTGGTGTGAGTTCACTTTCTTGCATGCATGTTGAATTTTTTTGCAAAGGTGCAACAATAATGTATTTTTCTTCCTTGTTGTTCAAGTTGTACTTGTCCATAGCTCATCATTCTAGATATTGATTTGATTATTGTTCTTAATGTTTTTTCCTTCTTTGGGTCTTTAGCTGAATCTTTTGGCTTGATCGTTGTTCTAAGTAGCATTTATATCCGTTTCACTTAAGATCTAGACTTTGGGAAATGATTCATTTCACTTCTATCCTTAAATCAAATTATTTAAATGATCTTGATAGACTAGAACGAGACTATTATAAACCAGAATGATTTGTTATGTACCAAAATGATCTTGATTTTTCCAGACTGATCTTGTCATCTATTTTCAGTTTAGTTAAGACATGATTTACTTTGATTTATATCATGGTGTGATCATTGATTGTTGTTTGAGTGTATTTAAGTATCTATCTTTAAATAATACTATAAAAAAACACAAATAAAATAGCAACACAATTAGAACTTTGATTAGAGATTTAATTAATTTATTTGTTTGTCTTCAAAACACTTAATTTAAGATTTTGTCTCAACACCATTTAGTAGTCTTCATTTAAACCTTTTTTATGAGGTGGGATGAGGAGATTGGTAAGATTCATTGGGTTCATTAAGACATGATTTGTTGGTCGAGGAAGAAAAATGACTTGGATGTGCACAACTTACGATATTTTAATAAGGAGTAAATGATGTTGGTGGTTGAGGAATGAGTGTGAGGGGTTGTTGTATAAGGTGTTATTAAATAAATATAGGTGAAAAATGTTTGTGTAAGAGGTGTGTTGAGTAAAAGAGTTATTATTCTATCGGTGGTGGTGTTGGAGGAGGTAATGAGAAATGGTTCGATAGCAAGTTGTATAGAGTGTTACGTGATCG
>NC_021163.2:64167483-64183701 GCF_000331145.2 Cicer arietinum
TCGGAAGACCCTTCTTTTTGGTGGGGCCTGTGGTTAATGGAGTGTTATGTGTGAGAGGTTTCCTAGATTATATGAGATGTGTACATAGCAAAGGGTTTTAGTGGTTGATATGTTTTAGAGGTATTGGGGAAGGCGGTGGTGGGTGGAGACGGAGGAGGCTAATGTTTAAATGGAAAGACAACTTAGTGAAGGAATGAAAAGGTATTTCATATTGATATTAGTGAAGGAATGTCAAATTGTTATTTTGTATTATAAAATCTGAAACAACCTTAATTAGATTGCATCATGTTTGACAAAAATATCAATTTTTTATTCAACTCGAATTGAAGAAAGTGAGTTTTTTTTTCTTTCCAAATCTTCTCAACAACCTCCCATTTTTGTTTAGAATAATCAATTCATACATGTATTTTAGCACATAGAGAGACATAAGAAGAAACACCCTTAAAGAAATTTGATTGAATCAAATATCAATCCGACTGCCAACCAAGTAAATCCCAACCCACATTCATCAAACCACCACACCCTGCCATGCCATGGCTACCTAAATATGGAGCCTGCCATTTAACATTGGTTAGGACTGCAAGCTCAAAGTGCTTCTAAATAATGGACCAAAGTTGCACGGGTCACATATAAAAGGTATCAGAAAATGCTCATATGTCCCCCGATTTTGTCAATTAGTACCCATTACACTATCAAAAACTAGAATCCAATAGTCTAATTCTATGTTTGAAATTGTATCATTTAGGAGTGAAGTCATCTTTTCTAATTGCGACATTTAGAAGAAAATTATTTATGTTCAACGGCCACAATGCTTCAAGGGCTCTAGTCAAGAACATAAAGTTACAAACTACATGTGTTATAAAAAACAAAAAGGGGTTTGGTCAACAACATAAAGTTACAAATACACTTTTTATAAAAAAAATAAAAAGTTACAAACTACACATATGTTGAAAATAAATACCTAATATCTTCAGAAAATATTATAAATAGATCTATATTAAAGTATATTTTAGATCTAAAATAAAATATCATTAGAATATATAATTAAAATACTTTTAAAACTTACTAAATTTTTTCTTGCTTTCTTATTTTAAGAATATGACATAGAAATATGTAATTATTAGAATATGATATAGAAATATATTATTATTAGAATATAATATAGAAATATATGTTATTGTATTGCAATTTAATTTTATATATAAAATAATAAATACAATTTTATGACTTACAATTTTGCATAAAAAGAAGTGACTTGTGATATACAAAATATATTACATATAATTACACTTACACAATTTTTTTATAAAAATAAAAATAAAAAAATCAACAAAATGGCTATATGATATGATGCAAATAGTGGTATATAGCAGAAAGGGATCACTATCCACCACTACGTATCTAAAGAACCATTAATTATTAGGAATTGACCCCTATGCTTGAAACGAGGTTATTGGAACATGTTAAGATGAGGGAAAACGACCGATCCTATATACTTGAATGGAAATGATTGGATCATGCTGATGTTGGCCCACTTTAAGTTGATGGCATGCTTGTGATAGAAAGCAATTTACAATTGCTATTAAGTTCTAAAAGGAGATATTCGATCGCAGCTTAGGTATCCTTATTCCAGAGAAAGTGTGATGTAATACCAATATTATCAATAAATTTAAGCTATAATCATGAAAAGAAGTGCGACAACGATGCCGAACAATGAGTCTAAATCAATCTCAGCCTATTGAAGATTGGTAAGCAGCTTCCTGTACTTGACAGTATTGAATTAGGGTTCTTAGTTATAATTTACTTTTTTCAATATTGAGGAGAACACCAACAATATCCCCATTGGAGTTGCAAAATCGGTGAAGTTATAATGTAAGATACAACATATCTTGGCATTAGGTAGTTAAAGACAACAAGTTGAGCTAAATGCTATGACTTAAACAGCAGTTCATAAACGAGTGGAGCCTTTATGTAATTTTAAATTTAAATAGGCATTCTCATTTAGGAAGTAACGGTAGTTTTCCTTCAATTTTGTACAGTTATTATCTTACATGCAATGTTACAAACAACCAAAATCGTTATCCGGGAAGAATACTCTATTCTAAACACAAGTGATAATTTTAAAAATAAACATGGAAACATTTTTTTGACTTGACAATGAATTCAATTACGGTAAATCACAATATCTCATCATGACGAAATGTCAAAGCAACTAAATTTAGAGAACAAAATTGGTTAAGTTTGATCTAAATGCTGCTACAGTCTGTGTAGGAAATAAATATCCTAAATCGAACAAAAGCATTTACAATGTGCGACCAAAATGTATGTACATCTACCGCAACAACCTCATGCATAAAATTTAATTGTAATCTTATCTTAATCTTCTACAGTCTGGATCTCACCCATCATGATCCGGTTACTCACAACATTAAATCCCAAAACTAAAGGGCTAACCTTTTTCCCCTTCTTGCCCTTCTTCTTTCCACCTCCTTTGGAGGATCCTTCAGTTTGGTCCACATCCTGTATATCTGCAGCTTTAGCTGATGCCATGCCACCAGCAGCGACACCAAGTCCGTTAACTTTCTTGTCATGCCTACTCTGGAAAGCTATGTCCAACACATCCGATGGTAACAACTCTTTGTAATTGAGGAATTTATCAATGAATTGATGGTCAGGGTCATATGATCCAAGGTTTTCTATAAGAAGGGTCTCAGCTTCTGATCTGGATTGCTTCAAGCAAAATTCAAGGAAACTTGTATCTGCCATACCACCAAAAAGAGTTTAAGACATTTAATTGTGCATCAAGAATAACATGCTCTTAACCATAAATCTATCAGCTGAAGGATTCAAGCAAAGTCATAATAATAAACGAACATACATCAAATCCTATACCCAGCGTTAATCATTAATCCCCATGGTATCATATTTAAACATTCCATCAAATCCTATTACACACATTTCACATATCATAAACCCGCAATAAAAAACTGAAATGGTATAAGTACCTTTTGTCCCAATGAGCTTAACACACTCATTCTCACACCAATCTCTGAAGCCCATGGCCTCTGAAAATTTAATCAAACAAACTATGCATCAGTAGTCTAGAGAATCATCTATTGATCCAATTTAGAGGATCAAACAAAGGGACTCAATTGGATTAAACTAAGAAAGTGGAAGCAATATATCTTTTCATACCAGAATGCTTAGTCATGGCATCTTTTTTCAGTTTCAGCGCCGATGGAGAAGAGGCAGGTGGTGATTGTAGAGGTCGCTCAGTTGGCTTGCCACTTGCTGATTTCTGCCGGGTTAAAAATCCTGGTGAATTACCTTTGAGGGGTACATTTTTCGAACCCCAGCTTCCCTGGCTAGCCAGCTGAGGAAAATCTGACCTGCTTACAAATACAGCAAACAAATCAATCACGGGACATATGCAAGGAAAATCTGACTCTCTCCCTCAAAACTGGATATTTATATGCAAACAACTTTCAGTCATCTACACTTGGATTGAATATTTTACTTAAGCATGTCCAAGTCTTGTAATAAAAGGTACACAATCCTCCAATCCCTCAATAAAGCAAGAGAATGAGGCAAAAGAGACTTATCCTCAACAACAAAATTTTGGGAACCTAAGATATACAAGGTTAAACAACAACTGTTTTATATGCAATTTGCAGGCAGAAAATTAAAAAATAGACTAAAATCTATTTTTTAGCTAATAAACCCTGCTCTGTACTCTACTATACATAGCAAGATTGTACTCTACTTGTGGCATGTGATACATAGCAAAATTTAATTGCATGTTAGATATACATACATGTATAATCAGCAGATGCAACAAAACTCAACAATTTCAGGAAGGTATGTAAATGCACATGGGCGCAGTTTAGTGACCTTCATGGGAAATCATTCAAAAATAAAAACTGTCAAAGAGATGATTGTTCACATTCTTTAGAAAGATGCATTTGGAAGCTTATTTTTCTTTTGAAAAACTGGTGGACAAAATATTCAGGACGTTTCAGTGGAAAAACTTCCATATAAACTAATCAAAACCAAACATGCATATATTTGATAAAACATCAAAGAGACAGAAGCCATACTGCTTAGTTTCTTGCTTGGATTGTTCAATTGGACCCCAGAACAAATCATCATCCCCTTTATATTTTGATTGATGGGAAGCATGTGAATTTATCTGAATTGGAGAGGCGGCTTTAGATGGAGAGGAAGCTGAAATTGACCTTGAAGAAGTACTGCTCCAATTAGCTTGGGCAGGCTGTGATTTCTGAGGTGTAGGCATTGGGATCGCAGGCACTGCAGAAGAAGCTTTTCTCTCCTGCTCCTTCAAAATGTCCCGTAAGGAAGTCGGTTTAGGGACCCTACCAGAATCAGTAGACCATGCTGGAGAAGGAGATGGGATGGGTTGCTCCCGCTCTCCTTTCCAAAGAACAAAGTCTCCCAGGGAGGGTCCTGCAGGGATTGAAGGCAATACTTCTTTCTCCTGCTGAGCAGATCGGGAACTTTTACCTTTTTCAATCGGGCTTGAAGATATAGGTACTTCAGCAGACAAGGCAGGAACTGGGGCTTTAACTCCTGAACCCTTTGATTTCCCTGACTTCTTTCGGCTTCTTTTAGATTCTTTTGCCTCTATGAAGGTACCATCATCAACTGGTTCTGAATGCACAGCAATATCATGCAAAGACAACGTGCTATCTGGAACCTCCGCATCTGTTTCATTAAATTTCTTTAAAACTTCTTCAGCTAATAGATCATGCAGCGGACTTTTCATGCTCTTAAGATTCTGAGAAGATTGAGATTTAACAGAAAATCCTGTATTGTCTTCTCTGTGACTTTCACTAAATACCTTAACAGAGTCTGGATTAGTCACCACCCCAGCCCAGGGAGTTCCCAGGCTCATAGAATTGACAGAAGCTGCGACATCAGATACAAGCATTTCAGTCTCTGCCTTTCTCTGTTCTTCCTGTTGAATTTCTAATAACGACTTTGGCTTGACACTTGGAGCAGGTTTCCAGGCTCGTCCGGCAGGAGCTTCGGTATTTTGAGTGGAAACAGAACCAACTGTCTTAGACTCACCTGCAACGAATGTTTCAGTCATGTTTCTACTAACACTGGCAGCTGGGGCACTGACATATGTTTCATTTAGCCCATTGTTGTTGGTTTCACCCAACTCATTAAAATTTGGTATTTCAACTTCCGACTGCTTTGATGGCTGCAAAGTTTTGTTTTTCAGCAAACCCTTTGCTTGGTCAGCAGATTGAGGTTTGTTTGATTTTTGCTTCTTAGATTTCTTCTCTGCAGCTTTTTTGGGTTCACGTGCTTCAACATTCCGTTCATCGTCTCCCACAGATGGCTCAGCATTGGAGCTGTCTATTACAGCCAGCTGCTCTTGATGTGCAATATTTGATTTGAACTTCATATCTGAACCAAGATGACTAGCTGGTGGTAATTCAATCCCACTAGATACGGCTGAGGATATATCAACAGCAGGGGCATCACCCTGTAAATGTATTGAATTCTCAGAAGGCATAGAAGTTGCAGGTATGACAACATCTGGTTTGAAGGTGCTTCCCGGTACCTGCTCCAATGACTTAGCAGTATAGTCAGAAACAGAAACAGGTTCCTTCACAATGTGGGGTTCCTCTTTGGACCTGTTCAGATCATGCAATAGTGAACTCTCGACATGAGACGCTGGCGTTTGCTTCTGATACTTATCATTAATTTGCTCAGCAAGAGTAGGTGCCCAGTTATTCTGAGGGGTAGTATCCCCAAATAACTGGTGAGGCAGACGCATAGTTGAAGCTTTACTAGTAACTGTATTACTGGTGTCTTGGGTGACTTGAAGATGCAAATTCATAGAACTGGTATTAATTTCATTGTGCACACTAGGAATTGGTATCTGGGAGCTCATGGGAAAAATCTCCTGAGGTGGTTGAAGTTGAGAAGGATCCACACGCAAATTCCCCATTGGTAATGCACTTTGCAACTGTCCATAAGATGAATTGCCAAAAAGCTGGCTCGACTGTTGATCCTGCAACATTTTGGAAAGCAATTGTTGCTGTTGTTGCCGCAAGAACAGCTGCTGCTCTTCCTGCTTCTGTTGCTGCTTCAGTAACAGGAGTTTATCTAACAGGGGCAATTGAGGAGCTGAAGCAGCTGCTTGAGAATGCAACTGCAACAAATATTGCTGTTGCAGCAGATTCATTATTTGTGGATCTTGTGGTATTCCAGAAGAAAGTATCTTCTCTGCTGTCAAAGCACCAGCTGGGTTATCAGTAGCTTGAGATAGTAAATTGCTTAGAGACAACTGATTTTGCGGTGTCAGTCTTTGTTGTTGAATTCCAAACGGCATTTGAGGGAAATTCTGATCATGAAGGGAGTCAATTTTATTATGAAGGAGATCCAATCCACCTTGTACGGGATTATTTGGCCATCCAGCAGTACCATTATTTATGCCTGCAGATGTCCTGTCGGAGGATAATCCTTGGATTATCGACAACAACTCGGAATTTTGGGACTGAGGTTGACGTGAATTGTCGCTCGCTGAAGACAAGAGACTTGAATGCAGTGACACATCAGGGACATCTGATTTTGGAGCAAGGGATGCTGCGTCCTGACCCGGCCAATACGGATAAGAATTGGGTAGGGACATCTGGCGTTCAAGTGCTAACCTCTTGGCAAGCAAATACATGTTTCCACTATCTACTCCTGATGGGCCGAGATTACCAGAGTTATTGCCAGCAAACCCTTGAAAACCTGAATAGCATATATAAAAAATGTTGTCAAACATTACTCTCCAAAAAGACAGAGTAAACATAGAGTGCGTAGACATAAAAGGAAAAAAATCATGGAATGGATATAAATTTTTATTCAAATAAACATGGAAAATAATTAAACAAATCAGGTACAACCTTCGGATACTGCCAGGTTGTTGAGTGTAGAACTACTTTTGTTACCAGACATGAGTGACTCCAGAAACCTATTTTCAACTCCAGTATCAGAACCCTGTCGATGTCTAGAATCACTTTTCAACATCTCAGCCTCACTCAAGCCAGTGAGGGTATTTCCAAATGTACCAGGATTTTGGCGGTTAGTTATTTCTGCCAAGTCATTCGGTTTTGGTGCAGGAAATCCAGGTGGTGGTCGGGCCTTAGCTCGCAAATGTGGCATGACATCACCAAGAGAAAACCATGGTGAGTCAACAGCTGAATTTTCCAGACGGACAGGTAAATCAATACCAAAATATCCAGCCTCAAACCATCCAATAATATCAATTCCTTTAAATGGTCCTTGGATTTGACCCTTAGGGTCCTTATACAAAAGGGATAACTCCTCTGGAGCCGTTGGTGGTACTCTTCTGGCTCCAAGTTCACTTTCCAAAATACCAGATAGCTGTCTCTTTACAACGGGATCTTCACTTGCTTGCCACTTACCTACTTCCTTCGAGTCGGATACAAAACCCAAACTACTTTCCCATTGACTATGAGGATCCTTTGGCTGGTGTGTACTCGCATCTGATTTCCTTTGTCTAACATCACTAGGTACATCTCTGCTATTGTGCAAGAAAGTACTTGTGTGTTCACCTGCTGGTGTGGCTCGCCATGCAGATCCCGGATGAAGAGAACTATTTCCTTCAAAGGATGAATCTCTATTACTGGACAACTCATCAGATACTTTGTAAGAACCCCCATCTTCTCCTCTATCTGTGCATAGAAGTTATTAGAAAAACTCACAGTATGGGCAGTAAAAGGATATTATACTTGTGAAATGCCCAAAAATTTAAACACATAAGCAAATCTGTGCTTCACCTGATTTATTTTACACACATGGATGAGGAAGGATTAGGAAAGAAACAATCTCAACTTGATAATGAGCCATAACACTTAAAACATGGTGGATACAGGGAGAAAACATAGAGAGAGTGAAATTCATTAAGAACTAAGCTTGTTTGTTGTGATGTAAACAAATTGAAGTTTTCATACAGTTAGCACTATGTTATAAAATAGAAAGGCAACTTGAATTTCAAATAGAAAGATAACAACATATAGTTCGATGGTATAAAAAATACCACAATTCCATGGTTTTATATCACTAGTCATGCCTTAATTTATTAACCTTTTGTAGGATATATTAAGATACCTGTATCTTTTCAATTTAGTTAAGGAGCTAAAACTGAGTGTTTACTGTTTACTTTTAAGCAAAATTCATATGAACAACTTAATAGTATTACCAATGACAATCTATGGTGTTGCGGCCTATGGCAGATGGCACACAATCCACCATGTTATAATGCCATGGCAACAATTCAACAATAATGAAACTTAGAAGGTCGCAACCACAATCTCTGAAATTAGTACCAAAGCCAACAAAAACAATTCATTTCCAAACGTTATCCTACACCTATTCCAAGTGTACCTTGGAGAGGAGTGATTCCAGGCTTCATTCGTCTAGTATGTGTAAAATCTGTTGAGCCCTTTCCTTCTTTTGTCACTTGAGGTGCACTGCTACTGATTATTTCCCCTTTGTCAATACCATTTAAGACAGACTGTTCAAACAGAAAAGCCGCAGATTAAAATCATGAGAAAAGACAGACTGTAAAAAATGATACAGGAGACTATGCGGCTTAAAATCATGAGAAAAGACAGACTGTAAAAAATGATACAGGAGACTATGTACCAGTTCCTCAGAATTTGGTGTCGTAAGAGCAAGTGGCTCCAATGGTTCATCCTGTGTAAGATTCGGAACCTGCACAAAATCATCAACAAGTTTTTTATTTGTACCCATATTAGTCACTCTGTACACATCAAGCAATTTTGTCCTGTTGTATCTGAAGGGGCAAGGTTCTTCATGTCCACTTTCGACATTTTCCAGTGCAACTCCAGAATACGGGCTATTTAAAGGGCTACCACCAGAGCCACCACGGCCCTGTCCAAGACTGAAGAGTGGAGGTGTATTATCCCCACGACCACGACCATAGGAAAATGTAGAGACTTGTTTGTTTGGCGGTGTACTTTGGGAATGAGGAGGCTCTACCCTTCCCTCTACCCTTCCACGGCTTTGTGAAAAGTTGGGTCTCCATGGTCGAACGTGATCTCCTTCCTTCTCATCCTTCCCATGAGACAAACCTTTATCCTGATGTATATCACCATCTTTTCCAGAGTCACTCCATTTTTCACGACCTTCTGGCTCCTTATCATTGGGACCCCAACGTGAGTTCCACTTGCTCTCACGCCGTTGATCAAAGTTAGCTTCTCGGTTTCCCGAATCATTCCATCTATGATTATCAGATGTAACACGACGTGCTTCTCCTAAGTTCTTTGGAGCTGAATTTTCACCCCATCGGTCCACCTTCCGAGAATCACCCAAGTCTTTGTCCCCATCCCTCCAACGATCCTTACGAATGGAGGACTTAGTGTCTCTCTCTTCATCACGCCAACGATCACGACGTCCACTTTCTGAGTCAAACATGGATGGTCTAAAGACATCCTTCCTCTTCTGGGCATCAAGTCCATCCTCTCCATCACCATATGTCTTCATGGTCTCTGGGCGGCTGCCATGTGATGGGTTTGAGATCACACGGTTTTCCTGTGTCATGAGAAACAGATAAGAGGAAAAGCTAAAGTCTTAGAATAAATTATAAACTACTTTTGGAATGCTGTAGCTGCACTCATATCTTTTTTTTGCATATAAACATTCCCCAAAATTATAGAAAAACAAAAACAAGCATCCAGAGGTCGTTAATACACACCACATTTCCTGTTCCAGATTTACTCTCCCCTGGCTTTGGCAGAAGCCATTGCGGAGAAAGTGGAATAGAAACATCAGAGCCTTGGACATCTGCATAAAAGGGAGAGAAGCTTCAGATAAAACAAAAAAAATAAACCATTGCCATAAGCTATTAACCTCCATTTCAGCAAGAGAAAAATATGTATACATATACGAAGCATGTAAAACCTAAAAATACAGCCTTAGACCATTACAGAAGTTAGAACAGAGTTTGTCAGACACTTAAATTTCCCATCGAAAAAGAAAACTTTCACCATTTGAAATAACATAAGCCATTAATTGCCCTCTATTTTGTTCTAAGTTCAAATACACGCATGTAAACTCAGTACAGTACCAAGAAAACATAAGAAAAAAAAATGAATCGTGATAGAATTTATGCATTGTTAGTCTCTAGCAGTAAGATGCTGAAATCAATTGGTTGAATAAGATCAAGCCAAGTGATGTTGATTGTGTGGAGTACAGCATCAACACTTATGGCGTCAAAAATGTCTAATGCCTAATAACAATTCAGGCATTGAGAATCAGGAGTTGAAATGTAGACAAAGGAAGTACAAACACATCAATATAGTCCATCCAAATACTCTTACCTAAAATGTTAAATATATACACAAGAAAGATTAAAAAAAACACGTGATAAATTGTGCTGATAGACTGAGAAGAGGAGCAACACTACAGATCAGTATATATCAATACAAAAAAATATTTTTTTTCTAATTAAGTTAGCAAGCAGACAAATTAATAACTAAAATACCGAATATTTTCCAATTCCAAGCATAAGAAACTAATATCCCCAAAACACAATCTGAACCCCAGAGCAATAAAATCAACCAAATATCTTCCCAAAAAAATTAAATAAATATAAATACAGTGACGTTCACTGCACTGTAAAGCCGTAAACTTGCAAACTCAAACTTACAACAAATGCAGCACATACGAAAGTCACTGATAATTAACAATTCGCACAGTCAAAAACTTCGTATAAGAAATGCGGCGTGTAAACCCTTCAATAGCGACGAATTCGTCAATGTCAAAACAAAACCCTAAAATTAGAGTTATTAACAAAAACAAGAAAACAAAACCCGAAGTTGCCAACAGACGCTAGGGTTTATGAAAGAAAACGATAAACCAGATCGAAAATGAAACAATCGAAGCTAAAAAAATGAAAAGAAGTTATAATTATAATGAAAAGGCTAAAACCTTTGGAGATCTGAAGTGGAGGTGCAGAGTTAGCGTGGTGACGAGTATCGGAGGTTGAGTTTTGAGCCATGGATGATGATGGCGGTGATGATCAACGAACAAGATTGAGTTAAGAAGGAACCGAGTGAACACACTGAAACGAAAACTCTTCGATGTGAGAAAGAGAGATAGAGAGATGAAGGCCGAAGGGGAAAGGGTAAGGAGAAAACGTAGGTTAAAGCCTTCAACACAATATAAATGTTGTAGTGTACACGTTAATCCTATGGAACTTAGGAGGCGCACGTTAGTGATTACCTCTCTGATTCTCGGGATTAAATTATCACGCGCCCTTGAGTTTATCGTGTTTGGCACGTTTGCATGTTTTCAAGTCTGTGTATAGCACGCGCGTTTGATGGTGTGAAATATTGAAATTGTTGGAAGTATTTTTCTTTTCTTTTGTGTTGATAGAATTTTCCCTCGTATTTTTTGGATTTCTTTCAGTTTCAGTGGTTCTCTTACTTTTGCACTGAACTTGTTTTTGGTAACGTAAGGGTTGACCAATCGCTTTATTTGATGAGTGAACTGAACTAACTGAATGTTTAACCTAGCTAAGGGTTAGTGGTTAGGGGTGGAATAAGATTCCATGCAGCCAAACAACTATTCATCATCATGGTTCGATCTAAATCAATATAGAATAGATTGTTTGTAGAATTAATTCATCATTTTATTTTATAATTGGACAGTTTTTAGTTCTTATTCAAACTTTTTTAATAAAATAACTATAATTTGAAATTATGTGAATCACATGATGTATAGCTATTTATATTTATTAATTTTTATATGTTATTAAATAAATTATAAAATAGATCATTTGAGAAATTGAAAATGAAATTTTTAAATGATTTTATTATAAATTTATGACTATTAATTTTTCAATATTTTCAAATCATATGTTTTTTCTAAATTATGTCACATCTCTTTTTTTTAGTTAAAAAAATCAATGAATAAAACAAAACTATTAAAATTTCAAATAAATAAACAATGTAGTAAATTTTGTAAACAATTTTGTAGATTATGTCAGTCTCTTTTTTTTAGTTAAAAAAATAATGAATAAAACAAAACTATTAAAATTTTAAATAAATAACTTTTTTTAACAATGCTTATTTTTGTGTCTTTTGTTTTCAAATTAAAAGTCAAGATTTATAAAATTTTGAGTTTGTTATAGTAGTGAACATGAATCTCTAAGGATAGGGTACCAATCTTCATATGGTTTTTATAGTGTGAACGAAGTAATTAAAATTTTCAAGTATTTTAAAAAAAGAAAAAATTCAATTGCATTCTCTTTATTTATAT
The DNA here is from genome assembly GCF_000331145.2 of Cicer arietinum. Classification (NCBI taxonomy): domain Eukaryota; kingdom Viridiplantae; phylum Streptophyta; class Magnoliopsida; order Fabales; family Fabaceae; genus Cicer; species Cicer arietinum. Next base: position 64,179,811 of record NC_021163.2, read on the forward strand.
ATTTTTTCATTTGGATGAAGCTATGAATTATTTAATACGGTAGTCTTTATAGATTTTGAAAGTCACACGGGAAAAAATTTAAAATACTTTGCAATATTGAGGGATTAATTTGGAATTTTTTATTTTATTGCAATTTTGTTTTTTTTTTTTTTAATTCTATTTTAAAACTCAATAATTTTGATTTTTCACATATTTTTAACTAAAATATAGTGAGTATGGTTGTACGTGGGTCGTTTTTTATTGGATTTGGCCAAAATCGATACCAAAACCGTGTAGGGAACATTTGGTTGGGTCTGATAAAAAATCAGTTTGTTATAGTATAGAGTTCTGCTCATTTATGAGTTGGATCGGATATTGGGTTACTCACAATTATTTATTTTTAACGGTTAATGGTGGAAAATCATAATCTTTTAAAAAAAATGTTACAACCTTAATTTTCCTCAAAAAATACAATGCAGCTTATTTTCACTATTGTTTTAGCAACTAATATATATAAACATACAATTAATTAATGAAGATATCAAAATCATAAAATATATTTATTGCAAGCATCAATATAAGCAAAGTTACAAGGTTCATAATTGCATAAAATGTTTACAACCATCAAAATAACTAAAGTTCAACATCCTAACTTAATCAATTAATTTTTAAGAACCGGATCACCTTAGTAAAATTGGTTGAGTTTGATTTTACCCAGTACCCAAATTTTTTGAGTAAATTTCTATTTTGTGAAATGAAACCACGATCGTTCATTCACATTAATTACTTCGACCCAAACCATTTTTTTAAATTGATTCGGGTTGGGTTTGTCGGGTTAGTTGACTTGGACCAACCCATGAACAACCCTAGTGAGGAGACATATTTAAACAATGTGATATATGATGTTAAATTATTGATACTCACAAAATTACAACAAAACTTTTAAAAATTTCAATTTTAATTTATGAAATTATTCATTTTTTTTAATTTAACTAATAAAATATAAATAATGAATGCATCTATATGATTATACATCATTATACTGTATGTTATATTAATTAAAATATGTCAAATCATTATTTCAAAGTTACACAAAATATGAAGAAGGAATTAAAATTATTGAGTTTTAAAATATAGAGATCAATTATTCAAATTGTTAAAAATAGATTATCAAAACTACAACTAAATTTACAAAATTATAAATACTAAATTTAAAATTTTGAAAAATTGGAGGGACTAGTTTTCAAAATATGGGAAAATACTGTAGAGTTCTATTCAAAAAAATTATAGAAATTAATGTTCAAATTTTGAAACAAACATAGACAAATTGTAATTTACGAACATAATTAATTATATATATAAAGACGCTTTTAAAATAAATATATTACAAGGTAAGTGAATATTGTAGTGAGATAGTGAAGGTGGTTAAAAAAATTAAAACCAAAATTTAATATAATTAAAAGTTAATTAATTTTTATAAAAATTAAAAACAAAATAATTGAATTTTATAGGAAGTGAAAATTTATTTAATCTCCATTAAATTGGTAGTTGGCAGCCGCCTCACATAAATCACAAACATTAGGTTCTCATTTTCTTTTTCTATCAAAGAGAGAGATAATTTATGACCAATTTTTATGGTCTATAATCATCTCTTCAAATTATTTTTTCTTTATTTTATTTAGGCTTAATTGCACTTTTGGTCCCCCTATTATAAGTGAAAATTAAAAGTAGTTCCCCCATTTTGTTTCTCCCCAGTTTTAGTCCCCAAATAGAATTTGAGTCCAAATCACGATGAGTTGTCATTTTTTTAATGACGTGTCAATAAAAAATTGATGTGGTAGACGCATACGTGGAATAAACTTATTATTATATTATTTCTAATTAAAAAATATAATTTATATTTTTAAAAATCATTATTATAATTGTTAAAAATTATTATTACAAATAAAATTTATTTGTTAAAATTAAATTAAAAGAAAAACACCTAAAATCAAAAATGCTAAACAAATCAAAATCAAAATGACTCTTTTCAGGATCTTGTATTTTGTTCTATTAGTGTTCAGTTTTTTTTTTTTAACTGATACTAGTGTTTATTTATTCCTTATGCTACGATCTTGTATTGAAAACAGGAGAGAGATTTTTCGTTATATGGTTTGTCTCTCGTTGTGTGTTGGAATTGTTCCCCTTCTGATTTTTGTGTATAATGGTCAGGCACTATTACATCCCGCATTGAGAGCCAACAAAGGTCACTTCCCTCTCTTATTAGTTATTGGTGCCGGAATATTAGGGGTTGCAGCAACACGTATTCTCCATGATGCATCTTTTAAGGTGTCATGATTCATGAAAACGCAGAAGCAGAAGCAGAACAGACACTACAAGAAAAACACCATTTTGTGGCCAACTTTATAAATATTTTGTGGCCGAATAAAACCCTCACAAATTAGTGACCGAAAAAGCCCTCACAAATGTCAAAATATCATGATTACAGTGCTTGTTAATTATTTCGAAGACTTGCAAGCATATCGTACGTGAGTGAAAGCTTGAAGTCAGACGCTACTCGGCATCAAGTTAGTATTTTATATATTTTAAATTTAGATTAGTAAATATATATATTATTTTTAAAATATAGATTAGTAATATTTATATTTAGATTAGTTTTATAAATTTATTTTTAAAAAAATAGGAATGATGTTGTTTACATATTAATATATGATAAATTAAAGTTTCAAACCACGGTTAAAATATATTAGTTTTAATATAATTATTATTTAAAAAAACATTATTAAAATTGATGATATTATTATTTTTTGTTATAAATAAGTCTTGATTATTAGTCTTGATTTTTAAAAAAACATCATTTAAAATTTTATATAGGTTTGTATAATGATATAGTCTTGATTAATAATTTATTATATTATTGTTTGCAAATTAATTAATATATAATCCCCTAATTGACATATACATCAAAGTTATTGATTTTAAAAAAACATTATTAAAATTTATGATATTAATTATTATTTTGTGTTATAAGTATTGATATTTTATTATATTGTTTGCAAATTAATATATATATATATAATGTTTATTTTTTTGTTAGTATTGATATTTTTTTGTTAGTATTGATATTTTTTGATAGTATTGATATATATATTGATATATATATATATATATATATCCGTATACCTCAACCAGATCATCAAACTGCATACCGACCAACTATGCCAACAGCTGGGTTGATCAGACCAGATTTAAATCAACATCAACCAGCTAGGGCTCCTCATTCGACTAGTGGTGGTGCCATTAAAGATGAAATCCAATTTCAAACCATGATGTCTCCTCCAACACAAATTAATAATTCTTTTGAGGGACTTATTTCGTCGGGCATGGCAGGAAATAATGATGGTGTGAGTGGAGCCGATCAGAGGAATTATTATGAGGATTGATGTCATTTGAATAATTTCATAATTTATTTTTGGGTTGTATGAACACATATTAATTATGTTGTCTTAGTTAATTATTGTGTGTTTAATTTTGCGTTTGTAAGACATTATTTATAAATTTTGGGTTTGTAAGACATTATTTGTTAATTTTGGAATGCATGTTTTATTTGATTTTGTGGTAATTAATTTAATTATTATTAATATTATATTTTTATATATAATATTTATTTTTATTTTAATATTTAATTTTATTTAAATTTTAATTTAATTTTAATTTTAATTTTTTTTATTTGTAATTTAAATTAATCTTTAATTATAATTATAATTTAAATATTTTATTTTAAATTTAATTTAAATTTTTAATTATATTCAGATTAGTTTATTATATATTAAATTTAATTTATAATGATATTATATTTTAAATTTAATTATAATTATAATTTTAATTTAATTACAATTTAAATTTAAATTT
>NC_021163.2:64184051-64236358 GCF_000331145.2 Cicer arietinum
TTTGTGGCTGCAAAAGCCCTCACAAATGCTAACCTGTTTCTGGCACTTTGTGGCTGCAAAAGCCCTCACAAAAGTTTGTGACCAGCTTCTTTGTGGCTGCCAAAAGCCCTCACAAAAGCCACCTTTGTGGCTGATTATACCCCTTTGTGAGGGCAAAAGCCCTCACAAAATGCTTGTTTTCTTGTTGTGAGAACCAGAAGCAGAACAGAACTAGAAGTAGAACAAAACCAGAACCATAACTGAACAAAACTAGAACAAGCATAACCAGTGATGAAAACGATTGAACAAAGGATTCATGATTTTAGGGTTCAGAATGATTTTAGGGTTCATGATTTTAGGGTTCAGAATGATTTTAGGGTTCATGAGTGAATCCTTTTGATTTTGATTTGTTTAGGATTTTTGATTTTAGGTGTTTTTCTTTTAATTTAATTTTAACAAATAAATTTTATTTGTAATAATGATTTTTAACAATTATAATAATGATTTTTAAAAATATAAATTATATTTTTTAATTAGAAATAATATAATAATAAGTTTATTCCACGTATGCGTCTGTCACGTCAGCTTTTTATTGACACGTCATTAAAAAATGACAACTCATCATGATTTGGACTCAAATTCTGTTTGGGGGACTAAAACTGGGGAGAAACAAAATGGGGGGACTACTTTCAATTTTCACCTATAATAGGGGGACCAAAAGTGCAATTAAGCCTTTTATTTAAATAAATGATTTCTACATAAATTTTTTTTTGTAATTTCGTCATTGGACGGGATACTTTTTGGTTTTCCACTCTTTTAGTGTGGTGCTATTAGTTTTTCATTTTTTTTGTGGTGTTTGTATTTGTTCAGATTTACAAAGTAACTTTGATTCATCACATATTAAATTTATAAATTTAATATCATGAACGTTCCAGATTCAGAGACATATCTATTATGAATACTTGAATTCTGTTATATTTGTAGATATGTTACTATTTTATGCTATTAATTTGAGTATTGTAAATTTGTTTCAAGATTAATTTTTTTTGTTTTTAGTAAAGTTGAATTTTGATTGTTTCAATGTATTCCACCATTTGAATCAATAATATTTTTTTTGATAAAAAAAAACTCATTTAATCCTTCAAGAAAGTTAAAGAGCAAAAATATTAAATTTATAATTAGTGAGACAAAAATTATTAATGAAGTAAAGTAGGAGAACCAAAAATATATTTAAATACATTAAAAAAAATTAAATATATAAAATAGAAATAAATGCTCTATCGTAATTTGAGTATCAAGATATTCACAATATTGTCTACGAAAAAAAAACTTATTTCATATCATTTTATTTTAAAAAGGAGTGTTGTAGTGCTGTGTTATTGTATATATCTTATTTGAAAGTAATTGTTTATAATTGTTTTACAAAAATTGAGCGGGTACCACAAGATCAATTCCGCCTGCACTTACACCGGCATAATATTTAGAACCATAAGATAGATATTTGTAAATTTTTAAAAAATTTGATTATGACGAAGAGGTAAATAATTATAATTTTATAACTAAGAGTTGTGTATTATTAATCACGACTTTATTTAAAACTGATAAGGATCTCAAGAGCATGAAGATGATTCATATTTTAATAAATTAGGATAAACTTTATATATTTTACTTTGTTTTGTATTAATTCTTAGTTTGCTTTGATTCGGAATTGTAATAGTTTTATTATTGATTTAGTTTTTGTTATGTGTAAGTGAAGATACTTTTCTTACTTACATTAAGTTTATTTTAGAAAAAAATAAAAAAAAGATGTAAGACTAATACGGGCCTAGAGAATGATGTCACTTATGACCCATTTTGGTTTAGAGATAGACTTAGTATAAATAAGCATTTGTAACCTCATGGAGGGGCAGATTTTGATTATTATTTTTGTGAGGCTTTGCTCTCTAGAGTTCTTGAAAGAATTCATCTTGAACTTATCAAGGCTGTTAATCCTTGTGGCGTTCTTTTTGGTTTATCAATCCCTAGATTGTGGCGCCATTTTGTTCCTTTGTTTCGTTGCTGAATAATAATATTGAGTTTCCTTTACATCAAATCCTAATACTCCAATTCTTTCAATTTTCGTGATCAGTAACCAGCGTTCATATCTCGAGTTCTATATATTGTTTTTCGTTGATTCAAAAGCCTAACTTGCGTTTGAGAACGTCATATTTCCCCTCGATTTGGAATCGGCCGAATCGGAGTTTCGCAGCGCCGTTTATCACGTTCTCCAGCCAAACGCGATTTTCACTCAAATTTGTAAGTTTCCGACCTAGAACGATCTTTAAAGTGAACTATGACTATTAGGATCATATCAAAAACTTCATAAAATATAATTATAGATGTCTGGATATTTATTGTAATGTTAGTTTATTTAAAATGTTTTGGATGTTTTGAGTTAACAAAATATTTTAATTTATAATATTTAATGATTTGGATAATTTTTAAATTTAATCACAACAATTACAAATAAAATCACGTGTATTTCTTTTAAAAAATTACGAGGATAAGAACGTGTATTATAATACTATATCCAAATCCTACCAATTGTTAAAATAATATCAATATTTTATGCAAATGATTAAATTCAAATGTATATATTGTGTATGACACATTTACTTACAAGTGTTAGTGATATTTAACAAATAAAATGAAATTGATATTTCAAAGTTACTTTAGTTTGTAGTTTAATTCAAAGTTGCCTCTAATCTGTGAAATTTCGAAGTTAACTTGATCAAAATTGTGAATAAAAAAAGAAACTTGATCAAAATAATTATAGCCAAACATCTATTTCGTGCTCAAAAGAAAATAAACTAACATCACATCATGTTATTAAAATAAATTAAAAAAAAATCAAATAATTTATAATTCTGGTATTTTCTCTAACTTTTTCAAGGACACATTATTATTGAGCTTGTAAAACTAGCCTAAATTACCATGAGATGAGATCTTTCTATGTTAACTTTCCATTGAGTTTTAGAGGGACAAGTTTTGCATTTTCTACAAGCTTTTTAACTAATCAAAACGCATATGTCTAAAGAATAAATAAAAGGACAACCTATAAATAAATACAAATTTCTAGTTACTACAAAAAGGGGAACTAAAATTGAAATGAACACACACTTGTGCTCACAAACTTTACCATCATTATACTTGTGATGTAGCAAAAGTGGGCATTCTTGAGGCAAGTTTGCCATGAGCATCCACTGTATTCAATATTTGAGGTATTGACATACCACCGGATATAACAATTTCTGTATCACAATCAAACATTCATGTTACAATTACATACATCAACAAATGAAATAATAATTATTAATAAAATAAATAGTAATTGAACCAATTCCTAAATTATAATTCAACTAACAAATATAAAAAATTTTACTTTATCAAAAATTTTACTTTAAACAATATGAACTAGATGCACAACTTAATAACGACCCTGAAAAATATTGTGTTCGACGTCGAACCCTTACATTTATCATTTATTTATATAGTCCTAAACACTTTATCAAATTTGTTATGTTGATCCATTGTTCCATCTTCATTTGTGAATTAAAAAACATAGACTAATTAGATGAGTGTGACAAAAACAATAGAAAACATGATACATACCTATCCCTTCACGAACAGAAAGATTAGGCCTCAAAATATCATTTGGGCTAACAAGAAAAATATCACCAAGATATAAATGATTGGTGGGAATGTAAACACAAAAAAACTCTTCTTCATCTCTACTCCTTCTCAGCATTACTGTAGAAGTGATGAATCCTATTGCATACTCTCCAATACGAGGGTGCCTAACGAGGGCCACTTCTTTGAAAGCATTAGAGGTTTGATCTACAATGTAGCATGGAAAATTAGAGTTTCCAACAAAACATTTATGTGAGTACTAACAAAAAATATTATATGATTAAAAGTGGAAGAGCAAATTAATATAAAGTAAAAATAAAAATTTAAAATTTTATAAAAACTAAAAACATGTTAAACACATTGATATATATATACCTGGTGATATTGCTGCACTTATTTGTTTAGAGGCAGCATATATGTAGCTCACGAGAGGCATTTTCTTGATGAACCATTCACCTAAGGTTAGAACAGAAGCTCCTAACCATGATGACATAAAAATTCCAACTAGGAAGATGAACGTGATGGATGTAACAAATCCAAGACCTGTCCAATTGCCCAAATTAATTAGTTAGTTAGTAGGCATTATAACATAAGATCTATTACAATTGTGTAATGAGTATAAGCATGATAGTTGAAACTTTAAATCATATATTTGCATTCAATTTTTTTTAATGAAACTATGGCACTTGATTTTGCAGGGGTTATGGTGATCCTTGACCACATGGTTTCTATTTCACTTTGCTTCAAATGAAAAGAAACAATGTTCTTAAGATATAAATGAATATTTTCAGTCAATTAAAAAAATGTATTGACATTGCCTTATAAACATGGTCCACCTCATGAAGAAAAAAAATGTAAGTTTTTTTTTTTGAGGCAAATGGTAACAATTTATCATCACAGTTAAAGCTAAAATGTTTCAATATGAATTTTATAAATCTTAATCTGTACAATGCCATCTTCAAGCTATATATAACCAACCACATGACCAAAGAGTTGAAGAATTAAAACTTAACCAATTTAAAGAGAATATCTTATATTCATAAATCAAAATGCATAGAGATATATTATTAGTACATGAACTTACCAAAAATGTTGATCCCGAGATGATTATATATAGGGGAGAAGAAACCATCAACAAACCGAACAAATCCCCATGTGACATAGAATGTTATTGCAATGGGAAGAAGGATGACACTGCATATTACATTACATTAATTGTATTGCTTATAAAAAAAGACATTACATTACATTATATTACTTCTAGTAATAGGAATGGTAAATAGTAAAATGTTTAATTTTCATACAGTGTCAAATGTAAAAAAAAATTTACATTGAAGGTATTTTACAATCATCTACTCATCTATATATATGACTTTTGAAATAGTTATGATAATAAGTACTAAAAAAAAGTAACTATAGCTCCACAAAAGAATGACATTAATGAGAAACTTATAGGCGATGACTAAAATAAACACAAACATATACGTACCATCCTGTCATAAACTTCTTTGAAGCCCAACTACGAATCACTTTAGAAAATGCCTAACATAAGTGAATAAAATAATTTTATTTTGTCAAATAAAATAACACAAAAAGGAATAAACAGATGAAAAAACACAAAAGAAAAATTAATACATATATTAGAATTGCGGATTAATTAAAACAAAAGTTATTGATCTTACCTCTTGGCCAGAGTGATGTTGGGTGGAGAGAATGATGCCAATGCTAGGAGATGAAGAATTAGAGGATGATTTGGAGCTTCCATTTTCAGAAGTGTTTGAAACTGGAATTAGAAGCTCTAGATCTCTTGAAGCAGCCATCCTCCTTCTCCTTTTACCTATTATTACTATTATTATTATTATTATTATTATTATTATTGTTCATTTTTCTCTCTTTCAGAGGGTCAAGGACCGAGGGATAGTCGGAACCTTGTAACAGAATGTTAAAATAAATTCAACTAATTACAAAGCTTAACAACCTTCTTGTTCTTGTGTTGTTTGTCCAAGTGCATGCATGTGTATTTTTTTTTTCTAATTATTATTATTATTCTTTTTACTAAATTTTATTTTTGTTTTCTAATTATTAATAATCATGTGATGTGGCATGTTCTATGTTGGTGAAATGGGTGTTAGTGAGTGAGAGTGCTTCTATACTTCTATTTTATCGTTAAGTGATAGGATATATGATTAAATTACACTTTTTTATTTTACAAAATGATTAAATTACACTTATCTCCCTTCTTATGCTATATATTATTGATTATTACACTTTCGTCCATTAAAATATTATATTATGTTAAAATATACACTTCCATCGCTTGATAAACATTTTAGTCCATTTTAATATAAGGAAACTTCTAATGTATATTTTTCTCTATTTTGATTCATAAATATCATTAACATATAGTTTTAAATCCTATTATAAACTGTAGATCAATAGTACAAGATAAAATAAATGTTGGTCTCACTACGCCTAGATTGTCCAACCAAAAGCAATTGTCTAAATTTCCACAATGCATCAAATGCATGCCTTCATTTTTCTTCCTCTATGTAAAAATTTAAGTAAATTCTATTTTGGTCGAGAAACTTTGAGAGGTGTAATTTAATTATTTAGAAAAATAAAAATATTTTTTAGTTTAAAAAAATATAAATTAGACTAAATTAGTCTCTATGTAAATAAAAAAGGAACAATAAAATACTTGATAACAATTAAAAATAGACAATTAATTCCCTTATAGGAATTAAATGAACAAATTTAGAGTCTCTGACAAATATTTAATTATCTATTTTTAATTATTGTTAATGACTTAATTGTTTTTTTTTTATAGAAATTATATGTGACAAAATAAAGTTGATGACAAGTCAGCAAAAAAAAATCTAATTTTTTAAATGTGATTTACACAAAGACTAATTTGATTCAATTTATTTTTTTTAGACTAAAAGGTATTTTTATTTTTCTCAATAACTAAATTAGTTCTCTAAAAAATTTCAAAGACTAAAATGAATCTTTACTCAAAAAAATGTTTTTTGTGTGGATAGTCTATTTTAGTTAATGAATTCATTTTTATTCTACTCAAAATATTTTGTGATTGTTCATTTACCCAAAATATTTACTCACAAGTGTAAAAAATACTACCAAGATCATATTTTCAGTAACCCTTGAGCTCAATTACATAATTATAATCGTATAATCTAGGAGAGGAGTTATAAATAGCATCATAGGGGTGTCTTGTGTCTTTTACGTGATTCTGGCGAGGAGGAGTGTACATATTTATTTGTTTTGTAACAAATTAATTTGGATGAATATTTTTGCTTGAATTGGCTTTTATATTGCAACACCCCTATTGTTGTAAGGATTAGGCTAAATTACATATGTGGTCCCTTAACTTAATTTCAGGTAACGTTTTAGTCTTTTATCTTTTTTTTCCCAATTTAGTCCTTTATTCATAACAATATCAAATAAAGTATGAAAATATGTGTTTATTTGAAGATTTGTGTTACGAATTTGATGAAATTTGTATTATATTGAAGAATATAATTAATTTTATGAATTTTGATTAAATTTTTTTTTGAATTTTTGTATAAAAAAGGATAACATTATTGAAATTTTAAAACATAAAATATCAAATTATCACTTAAAATTAAAATAAAGGATCAAGTCGAAAAAAAAAAAGATAAAGGACCAAAACGTTACCTGAAATTAAGTTAAAGGACCACAATGTAATTTAACGTAAGGATTATTATATGAAGTTCAAACTCATACAAGAGGTGGGAGGGGGAGTAAGGAGAATTACATATACCATAATACCATAGGTATCGCTTGTACGGCCCATTTGGCTATTGTGGGATAACATTATGGATAACGATGGAAATTTTGTCGTAGTTCCTATTTTTGATTTGATTAAAGTAAAGATAAAGATGGAAAATTTGTCATAATTTCTATTTTTGATCTGATTAAAGTAAGATTAAGGTCATGGCAGGTAAATTATGTATGAATATAAACTTTATATTGAGGTGGAATGCCATGTATTTTCTTAATCTATTTTGATTATAAAAGAAAAAAATCCTTTTTAAACTGATTTCACAAATCTGACATCGTTGATGATATTCACCTTTGTTTGGAGTAAGGAGACAAATTTGAAGATATTTAAAGATAACAAAGTTGTAGAAACGGATTATGTAGGGTGCTTTAAGCTCAAAATCGTAGAATCTGTTTTTTTAATTTGTGGAATTGAACATGTTTGCCATATAGTTTTCGATTTTTACATTATTTTTCTCTCTTTAAGTGTTTTTTCTCCCATCTTAAATTCGATGTCCACACTCATTGATATATAGTATCGAGATACGAAACAAATAATCCTTTTAGAGAGGCTATGACTGATGAAATTATGGCAGCAAATGCAAAGTTAGTACATGAATTGTTGTGCCATGAAAGCAAATTTAAGAAGCAAGGTATACGTGTTGGGTGTTTTTGAGAAGTACAGGTTCCTTAACATATAATTGGAGCATCTACATTGGGAAATTGAGGATCATCTTTTTCTTGTTGTAGCTCCTTTTTTTCACATTTGATATTGGTGTACTAATAGTTGTTGTTTTGAGCATTGTTCTTGATTGTTTTTCTTTATCATTAGTATCTTTGTTTTTCTTTATCATTAGTGTCTTGGTGTACTACTACATGTCATCAATGCTTTAGAAAGAAACTCAACAATCAAATTTTACCTATAATTTTTTTGACAAAATGGCCAGTTTAAGAAGAAGAAAAAAACTTCAATTTATTTGAGCCTGTAAATTAACACGGACTCTAGGATTTCCGATAATGACTCAACACTTCACGACAAACACACACCATACGTCAACAATACAACAACTTGATTCTAACAAAGATATTATAAAGTTAACAGTTGTAATAGAGGAAGATCCTCCACCATACATGCACCACTCTTCTATTTAAGAGCACTCTCAAAATCAGAACATTTCTTAACGATTAAGAACAATAGTTTAAACAACAAAAAGCACCATCCTTTATCTACTTTGTTGTTTTTTAGGTTAGACATTTCCTCCGGCGTAAATGCAACTATTATAGCCTACAAAAAAAACAAGAGTAAATATTGTAAATTGAGCACATTGATTTAGTAAAATAAAATGATCAAAGCATTTTACACACCCTGAAATTTAAAATCATATATTCCACATTCTCAATTCCCAAATTTCAAGGCATAAACAAGACGACGCCATTTTTCACTTAAAAAAAAACTTGACGACTGCGCAAACATTTGAACATTGTATTAAGTCATAATCACTGAGCTTTTGCCGAAGAATGGAAAACGTATAACTTTCACACAATGTAGCATTTGAATAAGAGTTTTTATTAAGTAAAAATAAGATATAAGTTACCTAATAGAGAACAACTCTAATTCAGTAATGTCTCAAAAGAATTTGTTGTCTCAAAACAATTTATTTTCTATAAAGTAAGCTACCGCTTAAATGGATAAAGTTAAACATCTCAATCAATGAATATGGACGAGAAATTCAATTGACGTGGTCTAACACATTAATATTATTGTTACTATGCACATAATATCTACAAGTGATTTATGATTGAGATTATTTGCTTTAGAGAATTTCTCAAAGATGAGAGTATAAAAACATAAAATACATGTTATGCAGAAATCACATGAGGACTTACTTGGGTTATTTGTTGTTAGTGTGGCTGTTTGTGAGAAATCACAAGTTAATGGATTTTGCCCAACAGTGTGATAGAAGAGATTCATGGCATATGCAGCATGGTTCGCTAATGTGTTAGGTTCGAAACAAGCTCCTCCCGGTTGGATTAAGCTACAATCAATCCCCTGCCCACAAGCATAATCCAAATTTGCCTGAAGTTGTGCATCAGTTACTCCTGGTTTAGGCACACACCATGCTATATTACTATTATTCGGTTTTGTTGGACTTGAAACTTTCGGCGTCGAATTCGTAGGAGATTTTGACACATTTGGATTAATCTTCAATCAAATTAAGAAATACATAATGTCAAATACTACTAGAACAACATTAAGATGAAAAGTGCGAGCATTATTAATGATTGCAAAATGCTGGCTTCGTATTCCGCTTTATTTGGTGTAGGACTATGGCCTTTTGGTGTACCACTTGGGCCTGTTGGTGCTGGAATCACTGGAGATTTCGATACTTCCGGAGTCTTCAATCAAATTCAAAAATACATTGTTAAACACAACAATAGTGTAGACACTCTAGAGCAGTTTCAAGATGAGAGCTATGAAAATGATGATACTTGGTGATTCAAGGTTCATAGTTCATGGTTCATGTCTATTAAACCATTTGAAGTTGGTTAATCAATGAAAATATTTAATTAACGATTATATAAATATTATAGTGATAGAATTCATACTGGGGCCACCATGGGGCTAGTAGTAGGAGTAGGACTGGTACTCTGCTGCTTAGAGAGGCCGACGTCGTAGATCATGGATTGATCAGGGTTGTAAAGGCCAAAGGCTCTCTCAGAAGCAGCTCCAGGCTTCAAGTCCTCATCATACAAGGCAAAAATGTATGTGTCCACGGATTTCCCGGGCATCAATGGGGTCCCGACCTTGGATCGGAGGTGCGAAATCAAATTACCGTTGTAAGCCTTCGCATTCTCAAGACTCGGTCCAGCCTCATCGTTGTCTCCTTTGTAGGGCCACCCCGTCTCCGCAACCACAATCTCAATGTCCTTAAAACCCATAGAATCTAACGCAGATCGAACAGCATCCACCTTCCCATTACACAATCATGAATAAAACACGCATTTTAGACTTTACAAGACTACTATGAGAACTAATTTATAATTTGTTGCTAAAACTAAAAGTTATGATATTTAACTCCCTACTACACAAAATATTCTCAAATAATGTAAACTCATTTCACAAGATTATTCCTTGTATAACTAATAACTATTAGTTCAATGGTTACATACCACAATGTAATTTTTTTTGGCACGTGTAGTCAGTCATATCTTAATATGATGTCACCTGGGTATATTGCTTCCTAAAATATCTTCACAAATATATGTATCATGAAATATGATAAAATGCATCCGTAAATTTATTTTTATAGTGACACTAGATAGTCTTTAACTCAATAACTAGTATATAATTATTATTTTAACTCAACAAATAGAATAGATCAAACATGATTAGTCAGTTATTTACATATAAAATGTAAAACCTCCACTAGTATGTATAATTATAATTTCCTTTACTCGTATGTAATTACAAAGTAAACTACATTTTTTTATGAATCTTTTTATATGAATACAAAGTAACTATATAATTAATAATTAATTCTACTGATATACTATAACAATTAACAGAGTTGAAAAAGCAAATTCATCAATTAAAATCAGCACAAGTAGTGCTACCAGTACATCCAGTCAAAGTAAATAAATACATCTCCCTACATAGCAGACAAATAAACTAAGAAACATCACAAAATTACACCACTAATTATTTGCCTAAAACACTGTCACATAGAAAGATAATAGTAGTATGTTAATTACACAACTATGCAATTTAATTATTTGTTTACATAAATAAGTATGCAATTTAATTTATATATCCTATCGGTAAATAGTTGTTCAAAAATGTTAAACTCTACACAAATACTATATTAACCACTAATTTTTTAGCATAGAAAAAAGTAAAACAACATATATAGCCAATTTTTAAAGACGAGTAATAACAAATTTTCATTATAAAGCTACAAGAAATTTAATCAAAGTTGATAATTTGACTAACCTGAGCATCAAACATATTCATGTAATTGAGTTTAGTGTTTGAGTCAACTCGGCCCGAGTTAGGTTGAAAAAGGCAAAAAGCCAAATTATCAGCTCTTCCAGGGTCACTTTTGTAAGCAAAGTAAGGGTAAGGGTTAATCGCAAAAGGAGAACCAGTATCCTTATTAAACGACAACAAACTCTGCAAAACGACACTATATTCAGGATGAAATCTTCCAGCAGAAGGAGGTTCGGAATCCTTTAAAACCGCCATAGAATGAACCGTTGAGACCTTAATTTTTCCACTTAGAGAAACGGAATCAAGTGCGTTTTGCACGTTCTGTATCGCCGGCAACATCTGGTTCACGAGATTCGTGTCGTTTGAAGTTATGACTTCGTTTCCGACGGTTATCAGGATGATGTTGCTGGCGGGATAATAGGGAATAACGTTGGAGTTTATCCATGTTTTTGCGAAATTTGGATCGGATGCGAGTGATGGAATGTCGCCGTTTGCAGCTCCGATTACGATTCCGATTCCGGTGTTGGCTAGTGCTTTGATTATGGCTGGATCGGTTCCGTATAATCGGACTTTTTCTATTGAAGTTGATTGTAGTAGTTTCGCGGTGGCTGACGGTGGTGGAAGATTGTCGGCGACTTGTCCATAGTTCACGCCGAGGAATGGTTCAGAATCTGCGCATAATATTAAATTCAGTTAAATAAATTTATTTTTTGTATAAATTCAGAAAAATAAACTTAAAAATAATGGAAAAAAAATCACGTAACGGCTAGTATAGTTTGTTTATTTATAAATTTAACGGTTTTTATTAACCGCATCACATTAAGTTAAACTATCGATATGGTTCTCTCGAATTAGAATTCAAAATTTCACCGTATTAATGAATTAGGTGGTATATATCATTAACGAAATAAAAAGAGTTTAACTATTATATCACATGGCTTTAGATATAAATTATATAAAAGATTGACTAGGTAAAACAACTTTGACTTTGACTAGGTATACAAATTAAATATGGATGAAAGAAGTGTGTAACTATGAGAATGAACGAAGGCTTTCAAGGAAACTTACTTGCAAGGTTGAATGCAAGAAAGAGGGACAGGAAGTGTAGAAGAAATGAGGAGCAAGAAACCAAGATTGCCATATTGAATGTTGGGACTTTGAAACTGCACTTAGACCAAAAGGAGGAAATGGAAATATATAGAAAGCAATCAAGAGGGTAAAACCGTAAAGTGCAAAGTGTTAAGCTTAATAAAATGCATTTTAAAAGTAGACATTTAAAAATTGTTAGGTATTGTATATGTGGCTACTTGTGCATTTCAAAAAGTGAAAAATTCAGTAAAATCACTTAACTAGAAATATACCAAAAAGAAGGTTATTTATGGATTTTAAAAAGTGCCCATTTGAATAAAATCACTAAATTAGTCAAACAAAAAGAAATAACAGAGTGATTGGTTCTCAGAATTATAATTATCCATTAAAATAATTTTTATTTTATTTTTATAAATTAATAAATATATTTTTAAAATTATAAAATATCACTTGAAATAGTACATGTTAATTATAAAATCATAAATATATTTTTTTACGAATAGATAATATATTTATCATTAAAATTATGATATAAAAATTAATTAAATATATCGTCATTTTACGTTAATCCTAACATTATTAATGTAACTATCCTAAAGACTAAATTTATTATGAAATTTAGTTATTTTAAAGTCTAATTTAGTAGTGCTATACAATTTAAATGTTCAATTAAATGTAAGAGTCAGTTAACTATTTAAAATTATATTTGAAAATTTAAAAATATATTTTTCAATTGATAAATAGCAACAACCATATGAGGGAGCAGGTAGCCATTACTTGCATGTTAAACAAAGAACATTCTGGCAGCCGAACACGAAGTCACAAATCAAATATACTAAAAGTGAGACGAGTTTGAACATACATAAAGTAAAGCATTTATATCTTTGATCAA
The DNA here is from genome assembly GCF_000331145.2 of Cicer arietinum. Taxonomy (NCBI): domain Eukaryota; kingdom Viridiplantae; phylum Streptophyta; class Magnoliopsida; order Fabales; family Fabaceae; genus Cicer; species Cicer arietinum. The sequence continues at coordinate 64,197,467 of NC_021163.2, forward strand.
AAGCAGAACATCGTTAGAATGTTATTTTGCTTCGAGGAGCAAGTAAGAACCAAAGGACTTAGGACTAAGGAAACTTCGTAAAGGTTGGCACAATCCATGCGCAAGCAATCTTTTTATGTTTCAAATATAGTTTAATAATTTACCATCTAGCTATATTTGAATTTAGTTGAAGGGGGGTAGTTTCCTACCACATAGTGAATAACAATTCAAATACTAATTGAGATAAATGTTCTTAACTTCATGTTAATTTTTTTACCATGTCTTCGAACAATATTTACCACCGGTGGTAAAATATAGTTTAATAAATTAATAAAAATAGAAAATAGTACACTTTTATTGAAGTCTAATTAGAATGAATTTTAGTCTCTTACAAAGTAAACAAGGTTGGCCTAAAGGGGAGAGGATTAAAGTCCTTAAAATAATTTTTTTATTATATTATTGATAGGCCATTTTTGTACCCAAAAAAAAAATTAGATAGGTCTCTTTTATTTTAAGATTAAATAAAAAAATTATTTTATTAAATTACTTGTTTATAAAATATAATATTAAAAAATTAGACCTTACAATAAATATTTCTTTTAGATTACAATATGTGGTTTTAGATTAGATAATTAATTAATAAAATAAATTATTTTATGTAAATGAAGTATCTTTTCCTGTAAAAAAACCGAATAAACATTGGCATTGACATCAATCCAAATATTCAATTCAAACAAATGTGGTAAGACAAAGCTTCTTCATTTTGACAATAATAATTTCTTCACTAAATAGTAGATGCGGTTTTATAATTTAATTTAAGTAAACATTTTAGTTCTTTATTTTTTTTCTTCTTTTTGATTTAGTCATTTATTTTAATTTTAAATAATAATTTAATCTTTTATGTTTTAAAATGTCAACAATGTTATTATTTATTTTTACAAAAATTCATCAAAATTTTCAAACAAAACCCATAAAATTAATTATCATCTTCAATATAATGCAAATTTCATCAAATGCATAACTCAAATATTCAAATAAACTCATATTTTCATCCCCAAAAATATATTAAATTCATCAAATAAAAAATAAAAATATGAGTTTATTTACATATTTAAGTTATGAATTCGATGAAATTTGCATTATATTAAAGATGATAATTAATTTTGTGGGTTTTATTTGAAAATTTTAACAAAATTTTTAAATTTTTGTAGAAAAAATGATAACATTGTTGATATTTTAAAATATAAAAAAATTAAATTATAACTTAAAATTAAAATAAACAATTACATCAAAAAGAAAAAAAATATTAAAGTGTGCAATAAATCAAATGATTGTTATCTCTCGAGATCCAATTTACTTTTATGAATGTATTCATTGACACACACAAAATACACAGCGCTTCAATTATTCCTAAGCAAACATGTTAGTGCTGCCAATTGTTATAACAAGCAAGTCAAATTCAAATGAAAAATGTTTATTTATTACAAAAGAAGTTTGAAAGAACTTAAAAATACTTTGTTAGTAACACATTTCAAATACTTTGGTCAACTAAAAATTGATTAGTGAAGTATTATATTTTTATGAATTATTTTATTTCTTATATTATTCTTTACTAAATAATTATTTCTGTTACGTCTATTTAGAAAATTTTGAGTTTTCACGTGAATTTTATGATGATATTGTAAAATTTTATATTTAATAAGTTTAGTATCACATTAGAGTTGTCGGAATTATGGTAAATCGTTATGATTTTAAAAAACTATAATAATAATTTATTGCAAATCTGATAATTTTATCGTGATATCAAACATTAACTTAAATTATTTGTGTTCGTAAAAATTACAACCATAATTTATCTTGAGTCTAATGATTTTATCATGATATCAAACATTAACTTAAATTATTTGTAGTTGTGCATTTACTTTTGGTGAAAACAAAAGAAATAATAGTGATGAATTCGAATACTTAAGGTTAAATCGTGTTTGATATAACAAAAGTAAAGCAAAAAAACATAGTGTTGTTTCCTCTTTAGGCTTGGCTCCACATTCAAATTAGTTGAGTAGCAAAACTTAAATTAAAGTGCATTGGGGCTTTTAACGACAAAGTAGTGTTGTAGGAGTGGAACGAAAGGGTAGGCCACGACCTCCACTTCCATTCAATAATTGTCCATCTCCTTCTAGATCAACCATTCGCATTTCTTTCCCGTTTTTTAAAACAAAAAACAATTCCCATTTCTTAATTCGTAAGTTACCCAACAGAACATGATCAAATGACTTCAACCTTGTAACAGTGTATTTGAGAAAAGTGTGTTTTCATGTATCTATCATTTAATAATCTGGCTTGGTAACATTTTAGATTCTTAATGTATAATTTTAGTCATTCGAGAAGTTTTGTTGGAGTTAATTTAGGGATGTTTTCAATTAGTATTTAAAAGGATTTTTTGATGAAAAAGTATTGTATTAACAAATAAGTGATTTAAATAAGCTTTACGGTATTCAATTAAAATAGTTTAGATAGATCGTAAGTGCTATTCAACTAATATTTTTTGCAATTCTAAAAAAGTTACATGGTAATAAAAATATTCAATTTTTGATAAGTTGCATTTATAGTCATTTTTGTGAGAATAATTTACATGTACTAAACCAATTTTTAATAGAAAAAAATCTTTATCAACCACATGATATTTATTGTTTTACAAAACATGGTATTTCTATGAGTTTTCAATTTTTATTTTTATTTTTCTCATCTCTCCTCTACCATTTCTCTTATTTATTTAATTATACTTTTACATATCTATTCTCTATCATTTTCTCTCCTTGATTACATCTCTTTTTTTATAGTCCTTCTTTAAAAAATTAAAGATCTTTGGAAATATATAACTTGTACTTTTTCCCTTATTGCATGTCAAATACAATCTTTTATTTGAAAAACCATCACATAAACAATATGAAAAAATATGACAATTTTTTTCTACTTTTTAATATGGATAATATAATATTTCATAAAACAAACGATTTTCTTAATTATTAGTTTTAATAATAAAAAGTAATATTTTAATATATATTTATTTTATTATATTATAATAATTATTTTCTTGATTAATTTATATGTATATTTGATATAATATATTATTATATAAATATTTTTAATAGGATATTAATTTTTAAAAGAATTAATCTTTAGTCCGATTGGAAGATGTGACACTTCATTCTTTAGATGTGTAATATAATACATAAGGTGATAAAATCTTCAAAATAAAAAAAAAATTAATAATTTTTTATATACATTTATGAAAATCATAACTGATATGATAATAATGACTAATGTAACTTTAAATATCTCAATAAAATTGTATTAATTTTATAGATTTTTATTTAATAATTTTTTATTTGTTGTCTATATTTATTTATTATTGTAATTGATAATATTTTCTAAAAATCTAATAGGTTCTTTCAAATCTTATTATGTATAAAATATTTCCAATTCCTATAAATTGTTAAATTATAGAAATCTAAATCTTAAATCTTGATTATGAACATCTTTTAAATTTTTTAATAAATTGATAAATTCTTATATTGTCTTTAAAAATTCAGAAGTATTTTTTATATAAAAAATAATCTTTTAAAATATCAATCAAATGTAAATCCTTAGTATATCAAATTTTATTATTATAACTAATTATTATCATATTAACAAAAATATCAAATTTTACCCTCATTCTAAACTCTAATATAATTCTCACATTTTTTTTTCAAATTTTTATTAAAAGATTAATGTGATAATTAATATTATATTAATTAACTATAAATATATTTTCTTATATTTTGACAAATAAACTCCAAAAAAAAATATTTATTAAATAGTTGACTGAAATATAAAAATGTTTGTCTTTTTTAATGATAGAGAAAAAAACTTTATTACAAAAATTCAAAAACCTAAAATTTAAAATCCATATAAACTCATATAAAAATCAAAATCTTAATCAATAATATTTAACGGAAAATATTGAAATCACATGACACGAATTCGAAACTTAAGCTCTTCACGGAACACGAATTCGAAACTTAAGCCCTTCACATAACACAAATTTGAAATTTGCTATTAAATGAGGTGTTTTGGGTATGCGGTTTTTGAGATTAGCTTCAAAATATGTGGTAGTTTTTACCCATCCAATACATAACTCTGAGTATTTACTAAATAGTTTACTGAAATATAAAAATGTTTGTCTTTTTAATGATAAAGAAAAAAAAAACTTTATTACAAAAATTCAAAAACTTAAAATTTAAAATCCATATAAACTCATTTAAAAATCAAAATTCTAATCATGGCCGATTTTGATACATAAAAAAAATTGTAACAAATAAAACGAGTTTCAAGTAGCAAGTTTGATTTTATGTTATATCAATTGTATATGAAGTATATGCGTGTATATAAAATTATTGATCTAATATTGACTAAAATATTTTCAATGTCAATAAAATTAATCATTAAATCAATTGAATTATCATAAATAAATAAATAAAATCAATTCAATTAAATTAATCATATTTTTTAACATGATTTACCCATTTTCGCATCCGTATCAAATCACTAATACCCAATTTGATTTTGTCAATTTTAACTAAAATCCAACATGCATGAATGATAATAATAAACAACCCACCAAAACAATATTTAGTCTTGATTATTTATAAGACTATTTTGATACACGTAAATAAATGTTATAAGTAAAAATAAGGATGTCAATGGATAAGGTTTAGGTAAGGTACTATAATACTTGACTTATGACCGCAATTTAAAAAAATATTTATACTCATGCTCATATCTTCATGGGTGTGAATTTTAATATATGTACCTTTATCCTTTTGATATCTTAGTGCGCGTACTCATACCCATTACATGCACTTTAACAAAAAAGATTGATAAATAATCGCTATTGTTGTGATTAAATTTAAAAAATTTCCAAGTATTTTAAATCCAAATCATAAAGTATTATAAATTAAAATATTTTCTAACTCAAAATATATCAAACAATTTCACATTATTACAATAAACTTCCAAAATAATATTTTATGAGGTATATGGGGTGAGATGTGTATTATAGTATTTGAACATGCATTTATACGCGTCCAATTTTATGGATAATTACGTGTCTCTATATTTATATCTATACTCATTATACTGGTTTTTACCCTACTCGCAATGAATCTTTTATTCAGGTACCACTAGGTCTAAATCTAACCGTCATTTCCTAAAATGGCCTTTTTTTGTCAATTGAGAAAAAAAAAACTTAAAAAATAGTAGATGAAACAAAATTGCCCTGTAATCTTTATTAGTTTTATTTGAAGAGAATAATTAATCTTTCAAAAAAATTATTTTAGTTGATAGATTTTTCGCATTCAACGTGTTTTAGTTAATTTATTTTCAGCATTTCAAAATCATTTATTCGATATATGTCAATATTTCATATTCTTTGTAGTCAATGTTTTTTTTTTGATATTTTTTTACATCTTCCAAAGCTCGAAGTGTTATAAACACATTATAGCTTGAAGAGATATAATAGATATTTTATAATTGGTTAATTAGTTAAGTTGATTAGTAAGTTAAACTAACTAGTTAATTGTTTCTCTAATTCACTATAAGTGTGTTGTAAAATTTATGTAATCAACTCTCTCTATTATTAATAATATTCAATTTATTTATCTTTAATTGTCTCTTATCAATGAATTAAATCAATAATTGTATGATATAATTACAAAAAAAAACCTAATTTAATTGTACTTGTTGTATCAAATGAACAAGTACCACGTCTCTCCGCAATCCTAAATGTTATTCACTTTATTGATATAAGAAATGGAAGAGATAGAGAGTGAATTGTTAGAAGAGCAAATGAGAGAATAAATTAAGTAGATACACAATTTTTAGTAGAAAATAAAAGGGTGGTTTGATATTTTAGACAAACAAAAAATTGTTTTATGTTTGAGCGATCTACAAAAATTACAACTCTTGTCTCTTCGTTCACTAATTTGTCTAATTAATCTTTTTATAGATATGTTATGTATATGATGCTCATAGCCTCATAGTGTGTTATATGATTATGATCGATAAAATTTGATATGTGAAATATAAATCCATGGAAATTTTTTATTATAATTAATTTTGTGAGATAAAATTTATTGTATAATTTGCGAGAACATAATCGTTGAGAGGCTACCATTGGAATGAATTATGCTTGAAATAAGGCATAAGTAATCTTAGTATAGATTTTGTAAAAAATCAAACATTTGAAGTGAATTTATAGGTGTATTCAGTTTTATATGATTTGAAATGATTTTAAAATAAGTCTTAGTGTATTTAGTCAGAATTTAGTGTATTTAGTCAGAATTGGATTAAGGAGATGAGAACTATATTTTAGAAAAAAATGTGTTTGGTTCATTTTTTAGTAGGATAGAGATGCAAAATTCTCATAAATTAATTTTTACTCTCTTTCCATTTCAAGGGAATTTGGAAAAGAAAAATACATTATAATAAAAAAAAACTGTTAAAAATTACTTCATTTAAATTTCTTTTTGAATAAGATTTGTCTTTATTTCTCCTCCCTCCGTGCTAACTATTACTCAACCACAACATTTTATAATTTACAAAAAGTTATTAAAAACTTTTAAATTCTGATGTATTATTTCTATTTTGTTTTGTTAGACTTTTTAGTTGAAAAAATTATTTCTGACCAGATAAAATTTATATATATTTTCATTTAATATTTCTCTAATATTCCTCTCTTAAATCTACAGCTATCTTTATTATACATTTTCATCTCTTATGATTTCTTTATTGTTTTTTATTTCATCATTTTCTCTCATCCTTTTAACCTATTTACTCTCTCTCTTCTCCACTTCTCACACTTTTTCCTACGACGACATACCTTGTGTTTTTTTCTTTTTATTTCATCATTTTCTCTCCTCCTTTTAACGTTTACTCTCTCTCTTCTCCACATCTCACACTTTTCCCCATAACGACATACCTTGTGTTTTTTTTCTTTTCACACATAATTGTAAAATTTTGGATTCGAATGCAAAATATGACATTTAACTTAACAATATTAACATTTGTCAATTAAATTAAAACTTAAGACAATATTATTGTTTTCTACTTCTTCATATTTCTATGAAAAATATATATGTGTCTTTTCCTTATCGTCCAATATATTTTCTATAAGAAATTGTCACAACTACGATATCAAAAAATCAAATAATATGTTCCTACTCCTTAAACTAAATAATGAACATTTTAAGAAAATTAATGTTGTTCTTACCAATTTAAATAATAAAGTTAACGTTTCAGTATACATATATTTTGTTTTGTTATAATTGTTTGTATGAATATTTACGTAATATGATTTAATTTTATACTATTTGATCAATATTATATTATACATATTAAGGTGATGGAATTGTGATATTTTAGGTTGATTGGCGTGGTATAATCTATAAAATAACGGGTATCATTGTAGTGACTATCAAAGTAAGAATGAATTAATATGTTTTGTATCTTTGAGAAATTCAAGTGAGATGATAATTGTTGACAAAACAAATATAAAAGGAATTAAATCACTCTGAACCACGGACTTAACCTACTCAAAACATGGACAGATATTTATTCAAATAATTAAATTTAAGTAGTCCTTATTGTGATCAAATGATTTTAGTTACCAAACAATCAAACCAAAACTACTTTTCCATCCAAAGTAACAAACATTTTAAATATGATAATCTCATAGCTACTGTTATCACCATGTCTTATTTTGACATATGACAATAACAATGACCACTATAAAATTTGAAATATATGAAGAAATTAATACTGATGCTATGTTTTTATTCAACTATATTATTTAATTATGATTTGTTTTCATCCACTATTTTATAATTAGATGTTTACAACAAATTTATCACGTTATTGAAAAAACCTATAAATCCATGAAGTATTTCTTAACCATGTGAATTCTTAAAATATAAATTAATTAAATCTAAGCTAAGAAATGTTTTAAAAATCTTATTAGTAATTCAATTATAAAATGTTATTTAAATTTTACATCACATTTTATTTATTTATATAAAAGTAGTTTCTTAAAATCTCAATACAATACAATCTCTCCCTATATCTCAAATTTTTAAGTTTTATAACTAATTAAGCATATTTATCATGTCAAGTTGAACTCAAAATATCTCAAAACAACTTCTATTATAAACTCCAATATCATATTATACCAATTTCTTTTTTAATTTTTAAAATATTTTTATTTAAGTTTTATACAATAATAAATAAATAAAAACTTAGATACATATTTTGTGGTTATAACAAATTTTAATAATAATATAAATTTAATAAAATTATGATCGATTAAATTAAAAATCATACGTAAAGTATCTAATTTTAATAGTGTATTACTATTGTCCAGACAAATTTTAATTTCAAAACCATAAATAATAAATATATGTTGGTGAAAGAGTTGCCTTAAACAAAAAAATGTTAGTTTGTTTTTTTAATAAAATAAAATAAAATGAAAGGCCCAAATACTTTCTCAAAGAGTTATGTATTGGATGTAAAAATTACCACAACTTTGAAACAAAGCCCAAACACCACAGGCCCAAAACACAACAGACCCAAAACACCTCCTTTAAATATTTGAAACCCTAATTGTTGTTGTCTCTGACTCTGCACTCTCTTGGCCGAAAATCGATACTCAGGTAGCGCCCCCTCCTTCTCCATCTATTGATTCATGTCATTTACAGTGTAATAGCTTAAGTTTCGAATGTGTTCCGTGATTTCAATATTATTGGTTAATATTATGATAGGCATATTTTGATGTCTTTGCGGTAAACTTTGATTTTTTGATTAATCGATTACACTATTTTGTGTTAATTCATTGATTTGTTTTTGGAAAATGTACACTTTTATAGGTAAGCCGCCATGGTGAAGCATAACAATGTTATCCCTAACGAACACTTCCGTAAGCATTGGCAAAACTACGTGAAGACATGGTTCAATCAACCAGCAAGGAAGACCAGAAGACGATTGGGTAATTAATTATATTTTCATGATCTCAATTTTAATTGTTATTTTTCTTTAGCTTTAAACTATGGAATGTTAGTTTGAATTATATAGTATTTCTGGTTGATTCATTTCTGTTGACATGTTTGTGATTTCTCTTTTTTAGCCCGTCAGAAGAAAGCAGTTAAGATTTTCCCTAGGCCTACTGCTGGACCACTAAGGCCATTGGTTCATGGTCAAACTGCCAAATACAACATGAAACTTCGTGCTGGTAAAGGATTTTCCCTTGAAGAGTTGAAGGTATAATTGCTTGTTCTCATATTTGTATCTTATCTTAAGATGATTCTGTATATTATCGTTAGTGTTGTTCAGCTTTATAGTTACAGTTCACATTTAGTTTTTTTAAGGCAGTAGTATGCTACTGGAATATGTTAGGCATAAATAATGTACCTCAATGTATTAGTTCAAAAACAATTGTTTCTATGGCGGAACACATTTTATATTGTTTGTGTTTTTTTGACTCCACTGTACTATTTAGAGATGAGTTGTTATGTTTAGCTATTTGATTTCTTCGAATATTCTCATTAATAATCTGTTGCAAATACATTGTGTTTGAATTTTGCTAAATCACCGTGTGAACTTTACTTGGGCAAGAACTCTAGTTTTAGCTTTGTTAAATCACCGACAGTGCATTGGTAAGTGAGAATTATGAATTCACTGTGGATCTGTACATAGGCTGCAATGTACAGTGGATTCATTATTCTCAGTGAAAAGAGTAATGTGTGTAGGATAACCTGTTTCATTGTGACTGACTTTAGTTTGATTGGGTGCAAAGATCTTTATTTTCAACTATGGAGTACAATTATGGGTTATAAATTGAGGAGTTACACTTTATATTTTATGTTTTGGTAATAATATTGTATTCATTTGTATTGCAGGCTGCTGGTATTCCCAAGAAGCTTGCTCCAACCATTGGCATTGCCATTGATCATCGCCGCAGGAACCGTTCTTTGGAAGGCCTGCAAGCTAATGTGCAGAGGCTGAAAACATACAAGGCCAAGTTGGTTGTTTTCCCAAGACGTGCACGCAAGACCAAGGTAATGCAAGAAATTCAAACATATTTTTCATTTTTGGTTTGAAATAGCTTAGTGGCGAAACTCACAGACTATTATAAGTGTCTTGTAGCATTTTACCATCACAGCTACACCTACCTGACAGTTCAAATGTATCTTTTATGATGAGGAATTTTCCTTAATTTTGATACCATGTCTGCTAGACATTCACACAACCCATTTATTTGTTTTTGCAGGCGGGTGACTCTACACCTGAGGAACTTGCTAATGCCACACAAGTCCAAGGCTCGTACTTGCCTGTTGTGAGGGAGAAACCAACTGTAGAACTTGTCAAGATCACCGATGAAATGAAGGCATTCAAAGCTTATTACAAGCTCCGCCTTGAACGCACAAACAAGCGTCATTATGGTGCTAGGCTCAAGAAGGCTGCTGAGGCAGAAAAAGAAGACAAAAAGTGATGACCTTAAGAATTGATATTCTATTCATATAGTAGTTGTTTCAAGACAATTTTGTTTGAAAATAGCTTTGTTAAGAACATGCCAAGTCTGAATCATGGATTTCTTTGCTTACCATTATTGTGTTCTGTTCCTCTGGTTTGTATGTTGAACAAGTACTTGTGTTTTATCTGGATTTTGCAGCCGTGTTTATTTTATTCATGCATTTTCCTATGTTTTCTTTATCCACCTTAATTTTATTTAGAAGAGTAACATGGCGGAAAATATCCCACTCTAGAAGAGTAACATCCAATTGTTGCTGTCAAATAACACTTCTTGCGTTAATTTAATTAAATGTGTACGCAAGTTTGTTTTATCTCCAATTTTTTTGCATTTGATAAACATCTTAATTATTGATGATATATGATTTTTATAAAATAAATCAACTACCTAGCATGATTTTAATCTTATAAAATAATACTTTAGTATTTAGAGTAATTTCTCTTAATTTATATTTGATAGTTTAGCTATAAACTCTAAGTTAGACCGATTATGTAATATCATAAATTTTATAATAAATTATTATTTTTAGTTAAATATGATTTTAAATAATTAATTTAATATCAAAACTATTTTAAAATATATAATGATAAATTTTTTGATTAATTTTTGTTATATAGGTACTTTTTATGAGGTGCTAGTTTTATAAATTATAAATATAATATTTTTAAAATAATAGTATTTTAGTGTAATATATTTTAAAAAAAAAGATTTTATGCGATGTGTATATATACGTACCCAATTAAATGTAATATTTTTATGTATTTTGATGTTAAGTATGTATTTATTATGTTTTAGTAATTAATATATTGTGTTGATGTTATATTTATTTTATAATTTCAACTATTTCCTAATGATCGTAATATTTTAATTTGAGTATTTGAAAAAATAAGTATTATTATAGGGATTACTTTGAATATGAGGATTTTGATTATTAATATATTTTAAGAGATAAATTAATTTGATTACTTCATTTTATAAAATATTGCTTTTGAAATATTAGTAATATGTAGGTAATTAAATTATGTTTTTAAAAAAAAGTATTAAAAAAATAGTTTTGATAATTGTTTGTTTTATTTAAAAATAAAAATAAATAGAAGAAAGAAGTAAAACTTGTTTTATGAATTAGACACATATTTAAGAGTAAAATCTAATTAAATAATAAAAGAATATTAATTGAAAATAACAACAATGATGGGCAGGAGAAAAAGAGAGTAGATACTAAATAGGGCACCCGCATCGAGAGAAAAAGAAGAAAATTGATATTGTTTATCGATGACTTTCCCAAAAAAATTTCTTCCTTTTCGTCTAAATTTTAGTATTTTGTTTTACTCATTTAGCTATTCAATTAAACACAATTTTCTAGATTTTTAACAATCCCAATTTCTCTCTAAAATACCCGACTTCTCCATTTACATAATTCGTTATTTTGCACCGTTCTTTTTCACCGTAAGTTTGATTTGAGTGAAACCAACGCCAAAACAATCTCGTGAAAAATGGCTATATTATCCACTCATTGGTTTTCTGATTTATAGTAATTTTCGTTGACCGAATTTTGAAATTTAATTTTTAGAGTATTTTCTCATAATTTACTTTTGGCGTTTACCCATAAACTGTCGAGTTAGATCGATTGAAGGACAAAAAGTTAAAGAACAAATATTGTTTGCTTGTGGAATCGTACTCGTGTGTTAAAGCGTCGAAATAAGGTAAAGGGTGATAAAACGTTTGAATTCAAGAGTATAATATATTGTTAGATGAACGGAAAAACCATATTTCCAAACGATTCATTCGAGGTTTGCTTCGTACAAAGGTAGCTCTTTGAGAGATAAGCTAATTAATATGAAGTATGAGAATTGTGAGATTAAAATGTGAAATAGAAATGTTTATAAGGTGATGATTTAATTTTTGATACTTATGTGGTAGTTGATATTTGTCATTATTGTGATGTTGGATGTTGAATGAAATTATGTGCATATGTTTGATTAGATGAAATTATGTGATGTGATAATAAAAGATGGATGCATGGTAAGATATATGTTTACGTGATGATAATGATGATTTTTGATTGATGATAGTGATGATTATGTATGATTAATGATATTATAAATTTTGATGAGAATATTGAAGTACCCAATAGTTGATTAGATAGTGATGATTCCTAAAGACGATGCTCTTAATGGAGTAGTCTAAGCTAATGAGGAGAGAAAATAAATATTGAGAATTTGTCAAGTGGAAACTATTTTGTTAACATATAGGTAGAGCCTGACAAGCCTAGTGATTCCGAGGAAGTACAACTGAATGAGTCTGATCGTGGCGGTCTACTGTTGAGACTTAAGGAAAGATTGTTAGACCATTGAGGTATTCGGGTGGAGAATTCTTAGGTGACTTGGAAGTAGCACTCCAAATGTCGGGAGCTACCATGCAACACACATTTAAGTCGACTGTCACATATATGTGTCTCAGGTTAAGTTGAGGGGATCTATGAGAACAAGGCCAATTTGAATTGTCCGTCCACCGAGATGGTGGCATAGTATCAAGCCTCCTAACCAAGTACTTCAGAGTTAGAATGGTACCACATTGTGAAGTAGAATACAAGCTCATGCATTGCATTTTATTTTCTTGTGAATGTTTTGTTGTTTTTCCTTGAAGAATGTTTGTGTTATGATACACTGTATTATGATTGTTTTGCGTGTTCTGTTTACTTATATTATACTATTAAGTATTAACATGATTTCAAAACTCACCTCCTTCGTAGTTTGTGTTTGACTGACTTGACAATGCCTTTGCGAAATCGCAGTTATTACAGGTTAATGAGTCTTGAAGTTTAAATTTAGGAGAAACCCTGCTCTAATAGGTGATACCGGAAATTTAGAGTTGTAATTTATATTTTATTTATGTAATTATAAATGACTTTTTATATGAAAACCTTAGTACTAGTAAGTTTTTGGAATTAAATTAAGTAATTATACTTAGAACAAGCTTATTGAGATTACATATTTTATAGGAGAAACAAAGTTAAAAGTGTTCCTTTTAATTTTTGAGCAATATAATATCTTAAATTACTTATAAAAGTTTTTATTTTCTTGAAAACATATTTTCTTTATCCGCTGCGTATGTAATTCAAAAAATATAATATAAATTATTATATATGTAATTTTGGGGTTTAGAGTGTCACACTATTTTTCTTAGAAAATGAAATAAATATTTAATATATATTTAAAAGCAATGTAAATTGAAATTTAAGAAGATGAAAAGATAAACGGTTTAGAAGAAAAAATATAATAGAGAGAGAAACATGTGTTTTTAAAATTGAGAAGTATACTTCTTATTTAACACATTATCAATTACTTATTATAGTTAAAGCAAGCTAAACCATTTTTACGTAGAATACATGGGTAATCTTCAAATATAGACCACATGCAATTATCACAATGATCTCTACGTTGAATGAATATGTCATACCATTTCAATTCACCACCATTCCACTTAAAGGAACAATAGAATTGTGTTCTACCAAACACATTATATTCAAAAGACCAATCAAAGCCATGATTAAACTTAAGAACACGAACTCCAAGATCATCATCAGCAGATTTGCAGTGAACAGTTAAGTCCTTACGGGATTGCAATTTGTTAGTAATGCTCACTGTTATTCCAAGAACACTGTGTTCGAATAGCAACGTCAATGCACATATCAAAAGAATTTTTTGGATAAATAAAGCCATTGCACCTTCAATTAAACTTTTCTTTGAAATTGGATAATCTTTAATCTATGAAATTTAAAATAATTGATTGAAGAAAATCATATATTTATAGAAGGACTTTAGGAAAAAAATCAAAATCTATAAAAAAACTATTTATGGTATTATTTTATGAATATAAAATAATTAATAACCGTTTATTAAAAATAGTAAAAAATAATCATGCTATTTGAATCTTCCTATCAAGTCAATCAAACTAAATTATTCTGTAATGGCAGACACCATTGACCTCCAATCTTTTGGTAAACTCCTTAGGATTTTTCTTATCATTTCTTGAACGAACTATACCTTTCCAAGAGATCTCAATTTGTTTAATATGATTGTTAACCTTGAGAACATTTCATCAATGGTTTCCTCTTCCTTCATTTCGAATAGTTCGAAATATCTTACTCCCGTGTCAATTCTTGCTTCTTTCATATGACTTGTTCCTTCATGATGGATCTTTAGAGTGTCTTAGAGCTCCTTAGCATTTTTGCACTCTTCGACTCTATCATACTCTTCCCTGCTTAAAGCACACGTTAGAAATAAATGAGCTTTAGAGTTTAGGAGTACCTTTTAATTTTCATCTGTCGTCCACTGTGCTTGAGGATTCTCATCGGATGTTGCATCTATATTGTTGGTTTTGATGACGTGATCCCCATTTTAAACCATAGACCACATGTTGTTGTCTTATGATATGAGAAATAGTTTCATCTTACCTTTCTAGTGGTAGTAATCTGTGCTATCAAAATAGGGAGGTCGGCTGGATGATCATCCTTCAAGAATATACTTAGCTTTTGACATTTTTCTTTTTGGATCTTTTTCTCTTACACTGTTAGATGTAATTTTCTAGGAACTTTGCTCTGATGCCAATTGATGTAGCTAAATATCACTAGAAGGAGGGTTGAATATGAATTTTGCTGTTTAAAAATAATTTTCTCGTGTTTTAGATACTATCCTCTCATAGAGGATGGAAACTCGAGGATGGTTGTTTAAATGTTAAATCAGAGCTGAGCAAAAGAAAGAGATTGTAAAGAATGACACACACAACTTTTATACTGGTTCACCCAATGAAGGCTACATGCAGTCCTCACACACTTGTGAGATTTCACTAATGTTCAAACTGATCAACCTCTCACAGAGGATGATTACACTTTGTGTATTCTTTAGCCTCACCAAGCTTACAATCAAGTTTCAACTATTTACAAGTGTAACTCACGTGGAAATTACAGAGTGATATTAATGTGATTGTTTCTCTTTTCTTAAACACTTTCTAAATGGATATTTCAAAGATCTAATGAAGGATTGTAGAAAGTATAAAGAGAGGATGAATATTGCTCTTGATAGCTTTGAGATACTTGATCTTTTTATGCAATGTTGTTGTGTATTTGATAATGAAGAGCTCTCTGCCTTTTATAGAGACTTTGAGATGATATTTTCAAGTGGCAAAAGCTTTATGACCGTTGGGGACTTCAATCAAAAAGTCCAAGGTATTTCCTTATAAGTATGAAATTGTCATCCAACTTTCCTTTGACTAATGCAGTCTATCCTCCTGCACGAGGTTCAGTATACCTAGGAACTTGGACATGTGTTGTCCTTTTCTTTTTCCTTTCTTTAAGACTTGTAAAAGCTTCATGTGATGTCCTTTTCTCTTTCCTTTCTTTAAGACATGTGAAGGCTTCTATTTTTGGCTTGTTTGTTGT
Organism: Cicer arietinum; assembly: GCF_000331145.2. Classification (NCBI taxonomy): domain Eukaryota; kingdom Viridiplantae; phylum Streptophyta; class Magnoliopsida; order Fabales; family Fabaceae; genus Cicer; species Cicer arietinum. Next base: position 64,213,507 of record NC_021163.2, read on the forward strand.
TGCCTTTTTGAAGATTGACTCTATATTACTTTCAATCATACAAGAATGATCTATAGGTCTATTTTTAGCCTTTGCGCATGATATGATGGGTTACTTTCAAAGGTGTTGGGTTGCTTTCCAAGATATTGACCATAGACCCATCATAGTATAATCCTTCCTCATACCTTTCTTTTGCCATGTTACTTCTTTATTTCAAAAGATTTATTTATTCATTCTTTAATACTGTTTTGCCTTTACTCAATGAATAAAACAATTTGTTTCAGCGAGGATGAGTATTCTTCATATTTGAAGAATCATCCTCTTACGAGGTCATCCTCTCGAATTCCAATCCTTCATATTTGAATCAGATTTTTCTCCTTTTTGTCTTAATGATTAATAACCTGTTTTCTTATATGAATACACTCAAAAACACAAATTAGTCATTAACCACAATCATAATCTTTTAAATAATTTTGTTACCATTAAAACCATTTGAGAGAGATTTTTTCTCAACACTAGTGTTATCTATAAAAAGCCCTCAAAAATTTCACTTTCCTTTTTTCACCCATTTCCTTCGAAACTTTAAAATATTCAAATCTCAAATTACCAAAGATTCGAAAGTTTGAAACCTTCGAAATTGAAAAGTAAGACTAACCTTCGAACATTTCAAACTTTCGAAACAATATTTTTTCAGATTTTCGAAAGTTTCTATGATGATAAAACTTTCGAAGTACATTTTTCACTAGAAATTCTGAAAGTTTCAAAAGTTTCATTGAAGCTGAAAGTTTCGAAATGAAGAAACTTCGAACCTTTCCAACAATTTGAAACTTTCGAAATGCGAAAATCCGGAAATGCAAGGAAAGTTTCAAAACTTTAGGATGCATGGAAAGTTTCGAAGCTTATTTGGAACTTTGACATTCATCGAAACTTGCGAAACATGTTTCGAAAGTTTGTCCATATGAAAGTTCCGAAATGAAATTTTTTGTAAGTTTTTTTTTTCTTCATTTTTTTATATTGATATATTGTAGTGCCTAGAATGAGAGGTGTGTTTGGAAAAATTATTTGCAACTTGATAGGTGATAGATGTGATGGTGTAGTGAGAATTCCATCAACAACATCAAACAGACGAAAAAATGAAGCAAATCGTCCAATTAGATAGCATCGTCGAAGACAAGATGTCCATGATGATGCCGTTGAGTCTACTGAGCATTCATATATGGAGGAGGATGTCCATGATGATTCCATTGAGCCTACTGAGCATTCACATATGGAGGAGGATGTCCCTGAGCCTTATATGGAACAAACTGAGGAATAGTATGCTGCACATGCTGTCGATACTGATGATATTCATGATGTTGTTGCACATACTGATGATGTTGACGATATTGATGAGCATGATCGACATATTGGATTCCCTAGAGGACCGATGGTGACACATGTGTTGACACAATATGAGCACCACGTGGCTCAGAGGCTATGGGAAGGAGAGATATATTTTAATTAATATTTAATGTTTATTTAATTTAAGTTTATTTAATTATGTTTATTTATTAATTGTTTATTTAGTTAATTGTTTATTTAAGTTTATTTAATTAATTAATTACTGTGTAATTACTCGTAGGATCGTGGATCGTTAAAAGTAATTACTCATGGATTGAAGCTGAAGAAGTTTACCGAAGTTCTTGTGCCATATCCTGTAGAGCATTGGATTTGGGAATCTGGATTGTTACATCTGTCTTTAGCCTACCTCACTATGACTGATGTTGGTCTGATATCTGCATTTGTTGAAAGATGGCACAAGGAGACCATCTCATTTCATTTGCCGGTTGTAGAGATGACTATCACTTTAGACGACGTCGTGAGTGTCCTTCACATCTCACCCCATGGTAAATTTTTTGATACACATGTGAATATGAACATTAATAATGCTGCAAGAGCTGCACATGAGTACTTATGTGCAACATGGGAGAAAACACTAGCTGAGATTAAATATAATAAATGTGCCCAATATAGATTGCAATGGTTGCGTGATTTATATAGTCGTCTCATTCAAACTAACCAGTTTGAGTGTGCGGCTAGAACGTATTTGTTGCATTTAGTTGGCAGCACTACTTTCGTCGATCAAACACATACGCATGTGGAGGAAAAATACATTAGTTTATTTATTGATTTAGATCATTGTCGAGACTATTCGTGGGCTACCGCGACATTGGTTTTCCTTTATGACAATATGGGAGATGAGACTGTCAATGACACTCGACAGTTGGGAGGTTACATGACCCTATTAGAGGTATATCATTTATATTAAGTTGTGGCATTTATTTATTTAATTAATTATTTATTTATTAAGTTATATCATTTTATGATGTTACTTATGTTGCAGTGCTGGATTTACGAGCACTTCCATAGAATCGGTAAGTGGGGCGATAGAGGAGCAATTCTTGCACATCTTCCAAGAGCATGTATGTGGACTGCAAAACATGTTGTTGAAGGTGGATTGATGACATATCGTCAGGGATTTGATGCTTTGTTGCTCGAGGATGTAGTTTTTACACCATATGATGATGATGGAGCTAATCATTCGTTTGTATCAATTTCGATGTTCTCTAGATATCTTTGATGTGGTGGAGTCTCAGTCCCATATTTTATGGAGCGATGTCTTCGACAGTTTGGTCGTATTTAGTGCATTCCACGCGACGTTCCTCCGACGTCGAACAATATAGATTGGGTATGACAGACCACTATAAAATCATCTGTATCGGCCTTTCGGAGGCTATATCCTATTGCGACTTTTCCTGGAGAGGTCGTTGCAAACTACTATGCATGGTACATGAGTGTTTCACATCCTCTGGTCATTCCTCTATCTACAATTGCACCTTCGAGTCCACCTACTGTTGTTGCACATGCTGGGCCATCATCTTCTGCACATGCTGGTCCATCATCGACACGAGATCGTAGAGCAGCTGATCTTTTACGTAGGGCCATTAATTTGGTAGCTCAATTTAGTGAAAGTTCATTAGATATTAAGTGAGTTAGTCTTCTTGTACGACGATTAGTGATTGTGTTATATATTATTGAGATATTGAACATGAATTTGTATTTTAATATTTTGTGTTATTTTGAGTTAATCCGCATTTATTTTGAGTTAATTCATAATAAAATATATTGAAAATGATAAAGCAAGATGAATTAATAAATGATGGATCAATGATAAATGATATTCTAATAATCCATGATATATGATATAAAAGATATTCTAATCTTCATTTAATGAAATACAAGATGATTTGATAAATGATGGATCAATGCGTTCTCAATGCTTCATACGTGCTACATAAGCTATTTCCCATGTCTTTGCACACTCACTACATAAGTCTTTCCATTTTTGTGAGGTAGGTGGCAAAGGACAATCAGACTTCAATTTGATCTGAACAAGAAAAAGTTAAACATTAATTTATCTGAACAAGAAAACATTGAACATTTATTTAATAAACAACACTAATCATAAATTTTACCTATACCCAATTATTTTCATTGAAGAATCCAATTGCTAGTAAAGAGTGAACAAAAGACTCTTTCGATGGTGCTTTATTTAGCGAAAAGAATGTCATATTCAGATTACGAGACAACAACACCAATATGACACCAAGAATGTCATATTCAAGTAATGATAACTGATATCTATTTGTTTTGTATGTGCTATCACATATCAAAACAAAATGAAACGTGTTTAACAACTTTATACAATCACTATGCGTCCAAAATATATCTCTCAAAACATCTGAATTCTCTCGTCTTCTTGTCCAATGCACATAATTTTCTTGTTGTGTTAACTTCAACAGATGCTGCATTTCTATGTACGAACCTCTCAATGATGATCGATAAGTACTTCTTACTTTATATATTTGACTGGGAATTGCGAGATTAGCTTTATTTCTCTCTTTCAAAGTATTAAAAATGAATCTGGGTGCAAGCTTATATTTTGTCGTGTCATTGACAAATTTCCTCTCTTCTTCGTTTAAACGCCCCAAATAAGAATGACCGGTTACAATATCAAACAAATTATGATCGTGTGTCCCACAACGAACACTAATTTTCCATCATTCACCGACACTTAACGATATACATATGAGAGTAAACAGACAATTTTCCTTATGAGAACAAGTTACTGTTGATTTTGATTTATTGATTTATATCTTCCACCTCTTTCGCATTTCAAAATCAATTTGTCTTTTCTTCCCCTCTTTCCGGTTACTTTATCTGATCGAATGGTAACAATTAAAATTCTATTTTGCCTTCCATTGGTTTTTGCCTTCCATTGGTTTTTGCCTGTTCAAATACAACTTCTCGAGAAGGAAATACCTACAAAATATATTTCAAATAAAACATCAAATTTATCTCTATAATAAAAATTTGATTGGTGATGGATTATAAGTAATAATAATACCTGATCGGTGATAAATTTTTTTGTAGAATCTATAATCGTTCTTGAAGCAGAAACCTCAACTCTATAGATACCTAATTTCAAAAAATAGTAATAAATTTAATTAATAACAGTATTGTAATTTTTTTTTTCCAAAATATATTTTTAATTATAACATACGTCAGTAATTTAAAAAAAAATTAAAATTTTTGAATTTTTTGAAACTTTCGAAATGGAATTACTTCGAAGGTTTGAAATTTTTGAAGGATATGTGTTTTAGAAGTTTCAATTTCATTCAAACTTTTGAAGCTTTAAGGAAAAATATACTTCAAAAATTTCGTATTCATCTAAATTTTCGAAATTTTCTAAAAAATTTCATTTAGAAAGTTTTATATTTTTCTAAAATTTCAAAATTGATAATTTTTTCAGCATATTTACATTTCGAAAGTTTTCAATTTAACAAAATTTCGAATAACACAAAATACTTACTTGGGTATTATTTTGAAACTTTAAAATTTTCGAATGTTAAGAATTTTTTTAATATTTTCGAATGTGGGGTGAGAAACTGGAATGCTAATTTTTTTTAATGATTTTATACAATATAGAAAAGAACATAGTAGTCTTTAAAAAAAATTGGGGGATTGAAAGGTAAAATTGAAAGATGCATGGTACAAATCTCTAAACAAAAAAAACCCATCAAACACTCAAAAATATCTAGTCATCAAACCTTTTTTTTTTTTTTACTCTTCTTTTCTTTTTTTTTTACTCGAGAGAACCTTCTTTTCTTTGTAGCTCTAAAAATAAATATTCAATACCTTGCTCCAAATAGAAATCGCACCAACACCGCCCCAATTTACTTAAACAATCTAGACCGTCGATATTTTTGTTGCCAACTAATCACAGCTGTTTATTTTCTCCACCCTCCACTATATAATAGAACGATCGTAACCCTTTTTTTTACCGAACTCAATTTGCCGCGTCAAATTTGCCTCATTACAATTTCTCTCCAATTTTCAATTCTTAGTTTCATGAACGTATCATCGATCTGTTTCTCATAAGATCGTTAGAGTTCTACAAAATATGTTTCACTTATGAAAATTCTCATTCAATCAAGTCGCGAATCTGCCACCGTGAGGTAATTTTCCTTTTTTATTTGTTTCAATTTCGTTTAATCGATTACGCTTTATATTTTTATTTTTCAGATATCGGTTGATCAGCGAATGATCGTGTGTTTTTCTGCGAGGTTCGTGTTTGAATCGGAGCAATTAACACGGAATCAATTGTATAATTGTAGAGTTTATGATAACAATCGTATAGGATATTAATTAAATTTTGTATCCATTGCAAATTCGGTTGGCGAGATCAGAAGTTTAGGCATAGCAACACAAGGTATTTGACAATTTGTTGTGTTTCTATGTTATTAATTTGTTAATTGTGAATGGATCTTTGCTATGTCAGGTGCGCTTGCATAGCAGATCCGAAAAATCTTAATAAAATTGAAGTTATTTTGTTTTGAGAGGGGAGAGATAGGTTTGGGGATTTTTATTTTTATTTTTTTCCCCAACCTATTTTTCTTTCCCTCTGTTGTGCGTGTGTGTCTTGTGTCTTCTCCTTTCTCTTTTCTATTCTGTTATTTTTTTTCTTCTTTTATTCTTCAATGCACCCCACAACACCGCACATGATATGATTCTAATCAGCAATCTATCGTCGTTACGAAACCCAATTCAACAAGTAATCGCCGACACGATTATTTTGTTATAATATTGCTCAATTTATCATAGAATTAAGTAATTTATAATCTGTTTTATACTAATGATTAACTCACATCCTGAATTCATGACATTATTTTACGGCGTATTTGATTAAATTGAAGGATATGGCTGCAATTTAATTCTACGATATGTTGTTTGTTGTTCACGCTTAAATTTGTATAAGAAAGACAGGTCCAATATTGTTCATCAATTGGCTATTTTATTTTATGTAAGGAAGAGAGGAAAAGGGTGCTGTCATCTATCTCGACCAGTTTCCCGAGGCGTACATTTCAATGTCATTGTCGTTATTTTTTGTAATAGATTTTGTAACTTAAATATTGTTGCAATTCAGTCAAACTTTTAACCAAAGGAATTTTCTAACATGCACTTGGTTTTGTAGTGGTACACATTCAACAAGTATACTCAGAAGAGGGAAAAATTACTGTCAATTCAATATTCTATAATTTTTATCGAACATTGTTTCTAAGGTGATTATGTAGCTCTTTGTTGCGGATCGCTCAATTTTACGTTGTAAAAAGGCCATTTTCAAAGTGTTTAGACACTAATGCCCTTAATGTTTTTCTAGTGTTTTGTCGTTTCAAATCTCCATAATAGCCCCTTTTTATCAAACATTGTTTCTAAGGTGTTTATGTAGTTCATAAAGGAAGATGTGTTTAACATTCATTAGTCTGTAATATCATCATCATATGGCCTAAATATTTTATGTTATGTCAGTGGTATAGTTATGTTGAGATGGCCTTTAGCTATTAGAGATTAAAGTTTGTATCTTCCGAATACATTTTTTTTTTCCAGGTTTATATTTAATGGAACTTTTAACTTCGTGCTGGGGACTCGAGTGAAAGTTGTGTGCAGTACAAGAGATTTTGGCTTTATGTCCCGCATACACAATAAACATATCCAAAATTTCGTGAACAGTCTTGTATCTTTGATAGCCTTGGTCAGCCTTACTGAATTTCTTCCACATTGTTCCATAATCCTAGGAATACTGGTATTTATCTCTGTTTATTTCATCTTTATTTTACTCTGATTATGTTAAATTTTTGGTGAATGTTTTGTTTGGTTTTAACTTTCGATAATATTTGCTGCACTGTAATGACTTGGTAATGCAGGCAATTTACTTTGTTAACTATATTTTTGTTATCTATTATCAATTTTAGCATCGAGATGGCATGGACATACAATACAAGGTGTAGTGGCAAGGGGTTGTTGATTTGGCTTAGTTTTTTATGTTTATGGATTGACTAGTTTCTAGTGATGTATTGAGATGTACATATAATTAATCATCATTGAGATGGTCAGAGTATCCACAATCTACTTTGCTAAGTTTAAATAAAAAGATTGCTAAGTTTAAATAAAAAGACTCACTGTAACAAGAGTCAATCATATTATGCTGGTTCTAATTTTGGGGGTCTAGTTGGAGATTGCTAGTATTGGAAGTGGTTTATTTTGATTTTCCCAATGATGTGAATCTTTTGTGGTAGTCGAGGGTTTATTTATTTTGGGTGAAAGGATCATGTATAAATAGAGCTTTTTATCCTATATTTTTTAAAAAACAAATGTGTCAAAGATATACTTTCATATGGAAAAAAAATTGGAATTATATTTTCTGCCTTCATTATTTTTTTGCATTTACTCAGTCAGAAACTTCAGTAGCCTTCTGCTCTTGATTTTACCAGCAAAAAAAAATGTGTATTTTAATTTTAAAATCTCAAATTAAAATCTTGGTAGTCCAATCTTTGATTGAACAACTATGAATTTTTTACTGTGTGATTATTTTATGTGTTCATCCGTTTTTAGATTAAGAGTGTTGATAGTGATCCTAAAAAGTGAACCTGCTGCCACATGTGTCTTTCATCTCATGTTAAGTTAAATATTTAAAATAAGAAGTTATGTAAGCCTATGATGGATCCATATGCTCATATTGGAATGAGCCCTCTACTATTCGTATGGGAGGTTGGTGGTTCGAGTCCACCTGGATTCGCCTTATGTCGTGTTTAAGTTTAGCAATTAGCACTGATATTTATCTTCTTTGTCTGGAAAATGACGTTTTGGTCGGCATGTAGTTCAGTGGAAATAGGTTTAGTGGCATATGTTTGAAGAGAGTTTTACTTTTCAAGGGCAATAGTATCAAATCGTTTAGCAATGGATATTGATGTCAAAAGCTCATATAGGAATTTTCTATACCATGCACGTCATCATATATGTAAATCATTGCTTGGTACAAAATCTTATTTTAAATAGTGAAAGTGTATGAATAATTATGTATGTGCAATTTATTCATTGTATTATTGTTTTTCATGTTTCATTAAATATCATTTTTGGGTATTGATATTAGACTGATTTGAGGTTACAATCATAGTAGTAGAATTGTTGCTCCGAACGATGACTATGCTCCTCATATGGGAGGTGATGTATCAAGCACCGTAGAGGCCTGACCCAAACCCTTTCCGAAACAGGTATAATTGCTAGAAAGACCAATTATTTTTAATGGGATTAAATAAGAGGTAATACTTTGATTGTCAACCCTTATGTAGATGATTTGATCTTCACTCGAAATTGTGAAAAAATATTTCTTTCATTCAAAGAGTCGATGAAAAGAAATTTTGATATGAATGATCTTGGGACGAAAGTTCACATGTGGAGTGGAAGTGGAAGTGTTGCATATAGAAGAGTGAGTTTACATGTGTGAACGAAAGTTCACAAGAGACATTCTCAACAGATTTGGTATGGAGAACAATAATGGAGTAAGCAATCCCATAGTACCGGTAGTGAAACTCTCTAAGAAAGAAGGAGAAATAGAACTTCACATCACTCTTTATAAGCAAATGATAGGCAACCTAATGTACCTTACTGTTACCTGACCCGACTTGATGTTTGTAGTTTGTCTTGCTAGTCGATACATGTCTGCAACTACTGAAGCACATTTTCACATGGTAAAGAGGGTGTTGCGATACATTAAAGGTACAATGGAGTCTGGAATCTTTTACAAACGAGGAGGAGATGGAAGGTGTTATCATACACAAATAGTGACTATGCAGGCGATTTATATGATTGCAAAACTACATTGAGTTTTGTTTTTTTAATGTGTGGTGGAGCCATTGCCTGGAGTTCAAAAAAAAAAACCATTGTTGCCTTTTCAACCACAGAGGCAAAATACATAACAACAATATCATCTGCAACTCAAGGAATTTGGATGAGAAGAATACTCGACAAAATTGGAGATAATCAGGATGATTGTATTGTGATTAGGTGTGATAACAGTTCTATAGCTTTCTAATAATCAATATTCCATGGTCGAGGCAAGCACATTGAGGTGTGATTTCATTATATGAGGGATCTAACTAGAGACAGAACGATGAAACTAATACATTGTGGAACACAAGACCAGATAGCCGACATTATGACAAAATCACTTAAGCTCGAGGCATTCGCAAGACTAAGGAAGATGCTAGGAGTGCTTTTAACATGTAATTTAGGGAAGGATTTGTTAAGGATCAACAAATGAAAAAATGTGTGAGGATTTTTCAAATCTAATGCAAAGCGAATTTGAAATGAGTATGATGAGAGAATTGAGATATTTTCTTAGTTTACAAATCAAACAACACAACACACAAATGGAATTTTCATCTGTTAAGAAAAATATATCAAGGATTTTTTAAAGAAATATAACATGATTGAAGCCAAGATTATGTCTACTCCCATGCACCCATCATCCTCATTAGATAAAGATGAAAATGCACAATTAATCTTTGAAAAGGAATATAGAGGTATGATTGGCTCATTACTTTATCTAACTGCAAGTAGACTTGACATTGTGTTTGCAGTAGGCTTGTGTGCTACGTTTCAATCTTCACCAAAAAGAGTCTCACTTAACAGCAGTTAAAAGTATTTTTCGTTATCTCATAGGTACTACTGATCTTGGCCTTTGGTATAGCAAAAGTTCTCATTTTGATTTTGTAGCTTACTGTGATGCCGACTATGCTGGTGATAAAATGGAAAGAAAAAGCATAAGCGGTGCATGTCAGTTCCTAGGGGAAGCATTGATAAGCTGGTCATGTAGGAAACAAAACATAATTGCCCTATCAACCACTGAAGCTGAATATGTCTCAGCAGCAAATTGTTGCTCTCAAGTCTTATGAATTAAGAATCAACTTGAAGACTTTTCAGTAAGGTATTCTCATATTCCAATATATTGTGATAATATTAGTGCTATTAATTTATCTAATAATCATATTCAACATTCAAGGTTTAAACACGTTGAGATAAAACACCATTTTATTAGGGATCATGTGAGTAAAAAGGAGATTGAATTAATCTTTGTGCATACAAAAAATCAGCTAGCTGATATCTTTACAAAGCCTCATGTTGAAGAAAGCTTCAATTCCATCAAAGAACGATTAAAAATCATTAAAAATCCTGGTCAGGATCGTTCAAATTAAAACCAGATCATTCTGGTCATAACAAAGAATGTTCTTCGTTTTTAGTTTGTTTTGTCAAGCCGCTCAAGAACGATATTCGTTCTTCATCATCACTGACTTTCAAAATCACCTTTTTTCATCTGAAACGTCTGCTACTTTTTAAAAAAAGTAACGACTACCCATGCTTTACCCAGCTACATGATTTCTCTCTCCTCATTCCCAATGCTCAATTGCCTTATCAAGTCAATCACACGTGTGGCACTCCATCTACTTCTTAATCAACTGCAAACAAATCAAAACGGTCACTTTCTCGTCTCTCATATTTCAAAATTCTGCAAAACTTTTCTCCATCTTCCTCAAGCTCTCATTATTTCTAAAAAATGGCTCGTACAAAAACCATGGCCCACAAAAATCCTAAATCACCATCACCATCTTCATCTTTTTCACCTTCACCATCTCTTGTTCATTCACCATCTCCTCCACCAAGAATAACACCTCCACAATCATCCTCAGAGAAAACGTTCTCGGACTATATGTCTTCCTCTCCGGAATCCGTTACTCAACCTATTTCAACCGTGTTTCCTCCGCTATATCAATGTCCTCCTCCTTCCATTAGTCAATGTCCACCCCATCTTAAAAAAAACCCAAAACCCCAGTACCAACACATCATCTTCTAAACGAAGATCAATGTGTGTTCCAGCTAGCATTGGCACTTCTAAGAACACAAAAATAGATACTTCAATCCATACCATCTATGATGATGATGATGAGCCATCTCAACATATTCCTCAGTCACAAGCCATTCCCACATCACAACCCTCAAAACCAACGATCCCATAAATACAAAAATCCCCAAAAACTTCAAAAACCCCAGCACCTCAAAAAACTAATTCAAAATCCCCAAAATCTTCTTCCAAATGTCCTCCAACCAAAGTCACACGCTCTAAATCTAAACCAAAAAACCCTAAATCTAAATCTCCCTCAACACTTTCACATTTTTTGGCCTCCAAAAACCTCAAAAATCCCAAAAAAATCCTAAAAGAAACAACCTCCTCAACAACATTTTTCGTCTCCACTCCAAACTCAAGAACGTTCTTCAAACAAACTACTAGCTCAAGAACGATCTCCTCTTCAAACTCCAATCCAAAAAACCACAAAAACTTCCAAAACAACAAACATTAAAACTGCCACCAGCGATTCTTCTGTCAAAGTTCGTATTCCCCCTCCGATTTCCTAAAAAATTCAATCACTTTATTCTGAAAAATGGGTTCAACGTCCAATTGGCATTGGGCGAGTTTTTAATTTTGAAAAACTTCAAATAGAAGGAGTCTCCATTCAACATCATATTGATGCACTTGGTTGGACAAATTTCCTCAAAATATCTAATTGCTATTATCTAGAAGTCATCCGTGCCTTCTATTGCAACGCTGAACCATTTGCAGACAAATCTCTCAGTCTCCACTTTGAAAGGTATTGAAATTCGTCTTGACCCTCTAATGTGTGGATGAGCCATTGAAATTTGTCTTGACCCTCTCATGTGTGGAAGAGCCATTGTATTGAAATCTCCCATAGTCTCCACTTTGTTTTTTTAATGTGTGGAGGAGCCATTGCCTGGAGTTCAAAAAAAACAACCCACTGTTGCCCTTTCGACCACAGAGGTAGAATACATAGCAGCAATATCATCTACAACTCGAGGAATTTGGATGAGAAAAATACTTGACAAGATTGGAGATAATCAGGATGATTGTATTGTGATTAGGTGTGATAACAGTTCTACAACTTTCTAATAATCAATGTTCCATGGTCGAGGCAAGCACATTGAGGTGCGATTCCATTATATGAGGGATCTAACTAGAGAAAGAACGATGAAACTAATACATTGTGGAACACAAGACCAGATAGCCGACATTATGACAAAACCACTTAAGCTCGAGGCATTCGCAAGACTAAGGAAGATGCTATGAGTGCTTTTAACATGTAATTTAGAGAAGGATTTGTTAAGGATTTTAATTACATCTTAGTTGAATAACTTTAGTCCTATATTATAGGATGACTCAAGTAATTGTTAATTTTGTTTCTTTATATTTCGATAGGAGTTGGTCCCTAGAAATTAGGAGTTTCAGTTATCTCTATACTATTTAAGGCGACAAACCATGAATAATAAAATTATCGAGTTTTATCTTTCTAATATACAACAGCTTTATACATATCTTTCACAACACTAAGATCACCAATACTCTTCATCTTCATCAATGTGTTCAAAGTAGGCAGAAACTTATGCAAATTTGATCTTCCAGTGTATTAATACAAAATTCCAAAATTTGAAAAATGTCATCAAGGAATCAACTGTGTAAAATGTATGATTGATCATAATTGGAAGTGATTAGTTTGCTCTGCTACCTTTGTTAAAGTTTCATGTCTTTGGTCAAGTTTGTCTGTTCCTAGGAAATGTCACACCTCTAAATAAAGAAAATTAATTAACAGGAGTCGTTGGAGTGAAAGTCATGTTTTCAACTCATTACTCTAAAAAATATAACAATTTATTACTAACAATTAGTATTTGAAAAATAAAATTCAAGGGTTCAAATAACAACTCCCATGGTGTTATTTACTATGATATAAAACCCATTTAAACAAGTGTCAGTCCAAAAGCTTCCAAATTGAAGCCCAAGTAACCTTAAAAAAAAAAGACACACAAAACCCGTGCGTGTCAGGCAAAAATATCTAGTCATCGAAAACCTTCTTTACTTTCTTTTTTTTTACTCGAGAGAACCTTCTTTCCTGGTAGCCCTAAAAATAAATATTCAATACCTTGCCCCAAATAGAAATCGCACCAACACCGCACCAATTTACTTAAACAATCTAGACCGTCGATATTTTTGTTGCCAACTAATCACAGCTGTTTATTTTCTCCACCCTCCACTATATAATAGAACGATCGTAACCCTTTTTTTTACCGAACTCAATTTGCCGCGTCAAATTTGCCTCATTACAATTTCTCTCCAATTTTCAATTCTTAGTTTCATGAACGTATCATCGATCTGTTTCTCATAAGATCGTTAGAGTTCTACAAAATATGTTTCACTTATGAAAATTCTCATTCAATCAAGTCTCGAATCCGCCACCGTCAGGTGATTTTCCTTTTTTTATTTGTTTCAATTTCGTTTAATCGATTACGCTTTATATGTTTATTTTTCAGATATCGGTTGATCAGCGAATGATCGTGTGTTTTTCTGCGAGGTTCGTGTTTGAATCGGAGCAATTAACACGGAATCAATTGTATAATTGTAGAGTTTATGATAACAATCGTATAGGATATTAATTATATTTTGTATCCATTGCAAATTCGGTTGGCGAGATCAGAAGTTTAGGCATAGCAACATAAGGTATTTGACAATTTGTTGTGTTTCTATGTTATTAATTTGTTAATTGTGAATGGATCTTTGCTATGTCAGGTGCGCTTGCATAGCAGATCCGAAAAATCTTAATAAAATTGAAGTTATTTTGTTTTGAGAGGGGAGAGATAGGTTTGGGGATTTTTATTTTTATTTTTTTCCCCAACCTATTTTTCTTTCCCTCTGTTGTGCGTGTGTGTCTTGTGTCTTCTCCTTTCTCTTTTCTATTCTGTTATTTTTTTTATTCTTCAATGCACCCCACAGCACCGCACATGATATGATTCTAATCAGCAATCTATCGTCGTTACGAAACCCAATTCAACTAGTAATCGCCGACATGATTATTTTGTTATAATATTGCTCAATTTATCATAGAATTAAGTAATTTATAATCTGTTTTATACTAATAATTGACTCACATCCTGAATTCATGACATTATTTTACGGTGTATTTGATTAAATTGAAGGGTATGGCTGCAATTTAATTCTCCGATATGTTGTTTGTTGTTCACGCTTCAATCATCTAAGACAGACACGTCCAATATTCTTGATCAATTGACTATTTTATTTTACCACTTACATTTCAATGTCTTTTTATTATTTCTAGTAATAAATTTTGTTAAGTTAACTATTATTGGAATTCAGTCAAACATTTAACCAAAGGAATTTTCTAACATGCACTTGGTTTTGTAGTGGTACACATTCAACAAGTATACTCAGAAGAGGGAAAAGTTACTGTCAATTAAATATTCTATAATTTTAATTCAATTCAGTATCAAACATATTGATATACCTTTTCATTACCACTTAAGAGTTTTTAATTTTGTACAATAACTGAGTTGCATTGGATCATCTGAATTATTTGTCTGGGCAAGCAAACTTATTTAGTGAATACAAAAAAATATGCAGATGCATATGTCAGTTAAACATATAATATCAAGTTCTCAACTCATGAAGTTTATCTAAATTTCGGTGTATATCTTTATGTTGGTAAATATCTGATAAACCATCTTTGCTCAATACTATGACTGTTGATACTGGTTGGCGATTCTCTGCTGTATCTTATGCTCTTCATTGGATTTGTAATTGGGTTTCTCGGTTTGGGAGTTTGTTGTATGAAATGTTTTAAAAAGAAGCTGAGGAGCTCACTAGCTGGTGATCAGGGATGGCTATACGAACTGTATCAATTGCTTCTTCATGTTGTAGTTATCATATGGATGATTCAAGCTCCTTGGACAAATTGTGCTACAGCTTTGTGAAGTAGTGGAAGTCATTTGATGCTTTGCTTGAGGTATTTGTTTTCACCCTGAATGATAGATTGACCGTTCCTGATTCATGGCAATGAATAAAGTTATAACGTTTCTTGTGTTTTGTGGTTTCAAATCTGCATAATAGCCCTTTTTTATCGAACATTGTTTCCAAGGTGATTATGTAGTTCTTTGTTGGGGATTGATCGATTTTACATTGTAAAAAAGCCAGTTTCAAAGGGTTTAGGCACTAATGCTCTTAATGTTGTTTTGGAATATTGATTTCATAAAGGAAGATGTGTTTAACATTCATTAGTCAGTAATATCATCATCGTATGGCCTAAATATTCTATGTTATGTCAGTGGTATAGTTATGTTGAGATGGCCTTTAGCAATTAGAGATTAAAGTTTGTATCTTCCAAATACAAATGATTTTTTCCAGGTTTATATTTGATGGTGGAACTTTTGACTTCGTGCTGGAGACTCGAGTGCAACTTGTGTGCAGTACAAGAGATTTTGGCTGTATGTCCTACATAAACAATAAACGATTTTGCATATCCAAAAATTTGTGAACAGTCTTGTGTCTTTTATAGCCTTGGTCATCATTACTGCATTACTGAATTTCTTCGTCATTCTTCCATAATCCTAGGAACACTGGTATTTATCTCTGTTTATTTCATCTTTATTTTACTCTGCTCATGTTATTATTTGGTTTTAACTTTCGATAATATTTGCTGCACTGTAATGACTGGGTAATGCATCCAATTTACTCCAATTGTTTACTTTGTCTTTTGCTTAATTGTATTTTTGTTATCTATTATCAATTTTAGCATTGGGATGGCATCGAGCTGACATGCAATACAAGGTGTAGGGGCAAGGGTATCCACAATCTGCTTTACTTTGCTAAGTTTAAACGAAAAGACTCACTGTAACAAGAGTCTATCATATTATGCTGGTTTTAATTTTGGGGGTCTAGTGTAGAATTGCTAGTATTGGAAGTCGTTTATTTTTATTCTCCCAATGATATGATGCTTTTGGTAGTAGTCGAAGGTTTTTATATATGGGTGAAAGGATCATATATAAAGAGACCTTTTTCTTCCTATATTTTTTAAAATTCACAAATGTGAGAAGATATACGTTCGTATGTGAAAAAAAATGGAATTACATTATTTGCCTTCAATATTTTGTTAGCTAAACAAATGTATATTTTAATTTTAAAATATCAAATTGAAATCTTCAGTCTGATCTTTGATCGAACAATTATGAATTTTTAATTGTTTGAATGGATGAATGTCTGACGGTAGAAAATTCTAATCTGAAAAAACCGTTTTTTCTTGAAATATATACTTTTTCTGGAAGTATACTTATTAAATACTTTGTGTGTTGGAAAATGTATACTTTTTCCTGTCATTTGTGGTATTTCCTTCTTTTTTTTTGGTAAATTTGCTATTTTATGATAAAATTAAAATGATAAAACTGTATATTGAAGGTGCTACTTTTCCTTGCACTCGATTGTAAAACACCCCATGTTTCTGGGAGTACATTTTTTAGATGACACATTGTCTGAAGCAAAGCACTTTCAGACCCCACAATGTTTGGGATTATACTATGTGTTCATCCGTTTTTAAATTAAGAGTGCTGATATGATCCTAAAAAGTGAACCTGCTACGACGTGCCTTTGATCTCATGTTAAGTTCAAAGTTTAAAATAAGAAATTATTTCAGTCTCTAATGGATCCATATGCTCATATTGGAATGAGCCCTCTCCTATTTGTATGGGAGGTTGGTGGTTCGAATCCACCTGGATCCGCCTTGTGTCATGTTTAAGTTTAGCAGTTAGCACTCATATTTATCTTCTTTGTCTGGAAATTGACGTTTTGGTCACCATGTAGTTCAGTGGAAAGGTAAAATTATTGCTTGGTAAACAATCTTATTTTATATGGTGAAAGTTTATGATTTGTTATGCATGCTCCATTTATTCATTGTGTTATTGTTTTTCATGTTTCATTAAATATCATTTGAATACTGATATGAGATTAATTTGAGGTTACAATCATAGTAGTAGAATTGCTGCTCCGAATGACGACTATGCTCCTCAGATGGGAGGTGGTGTATCTAGTGGTTTAGAGGCCTGACATGAACCCATTCAAACACAGGTATAATTGCTACAAAGACCAATCATTTTGAATGAGATTAAATCTGATTTTTTAATGTAGTTGATCTAGCAGAACTGTAGGTAAAGGCGTCGAACTCGGTGTTAAGACAAAATCTCAAATTAATGTTTTGATGATAATTAAACAAAAGGTTAATTAAGAATTTTAATTATGATTCTAAGTGTTTTGATATTTAACATGTGCATTTGAATGTGTCAAACCAAGTTAGGTACCAAGTATTTCAAAGAAGATCTCATTAAAAATCAAGAAAGCAAAAACAGTTAAACCAAGATCGTTCTTGACATAATTTAGCAAAACCAAGATCGTTCTTGAGATATTTCTGGAAAACAAAGAATGTTCTCCACATATGTCTTAAACAAGCATGATCAGTGTTCTTTACGACAGATTGGATCCTGGAAGCTTTAATTCATCTCATACCTTCATCAAGAATAAGCAAGGATCAATCTAAGTCAGCATTCTTCCAGAATTCGAAGGATCAAAGACATGCTTCATAAAAAGAACAAAGCAAGACCATTTTTCAAGTAAGGCAAACACAAGTACAAATTTACAGGCTGTAAAAGTACACTGAAGCTGTACTTTCAATCATGACCTGCACACTTAACGTAAAGACAAAAATCATCTTAGACAACTGACAGAACCACAAAGTACAAATCAACTCATCTCCAAATTCAAAGATCGATCTTGGTTGCCAAGAATGTTCCTAGTTTCACTTTGAATTTTCTGTTTAATCTTATCCATGACAGCTGGCCTTATTTCAACGGATAAATGAGTTTCCCTAAAGCTCTCTTGAAGCCTATAAATACAGCTTCAAGATGAAGAACAAAACACAACTCAAAGTGCCAAGTAAAGTATCAATCATTTCAAACATACTCAGATTCTCATAATCATTCTCCAGCTTGCAGTTCCACTCTTTGTGTTGTGTTAAGATCAGAAACAACTGAGTTTTAAATATAGAATTTATTTCTCAAACAAGAGTCTAGCAATACTTATATTATAACCTTCTCAAAATCATTATTATGTAACTCAAGGCTACATTGTCAACTTAGCTTGAGTAGTGTGTAAAAGTCATTTTATCTTATAAAAGGTATCTTGCAAAATTCTTTCTGAAATATTGTAAGGTAAATATGAGGAAATCATTTCTAAGTAGAAAAGGTATAAACTATGTAAAGATCAAGATTGATCTGTGAAAACCAAGAACATCTCGCCTTGAGCACTTAATGGAAAATCTCACATTCGTGAGGACTGGACATAACCCGTCTTTGGGTGAACCAGGATATATGCTTGTGTGATCTCTCTATCTCTATCTCTATTTATTATATGCTTTAAATCAGTTTTTATATTAATAAAATTGATATTGCTATTTTACACTAACCAAGATCAATCTTGAGTTAAACTTTCAATTTTTAATCAGGAATTTTAAAAAAGATGCAATTATAATTCAACCCTCCATCCTTATAATTGATATTGTTACTTCACTCAGCTCGATGCTTTGCCATTTGAGACCAATCTAAATACTATATCACCACAAGTCTCCAACAAAATCACAAATTTAAAATCAAACATTTTGCTCATCGTTGGATCAAGATTGCAATCCATTGTATGGGTTAGTAATAGAGGTATGGAGAACAACAATGGAGTAAGCAATCCCATAGTACAGGTAGTGATACTCTTAAAAAAGAAGGATAAGTAGAGGTTGACATCACTCTTTATAAGCAAATGATAGGCAGCCACTGAAACTTCTGAAACAAGCTTCAAAAGTTTTGAACAATACAAAAGTTCTTAAATGCATTTTTATTTTTATAGTTTTTTTTTCATTATTTTTTTTTTATTATTGATATATTGCAGTGCCTAGAATGAGATGTGCATTTGGCCAAATTATTCGCAACGAGATAGGTGATAGATGTGATGGTGCATAGAGAATTCCACCAACAGCATCAAACAGACGACATAACGAAGCAAATCGTCCAACGAAACAGCTTCGTCGGAGATAGGATGTCTAGGATGATGTCGCTGAGTTTACTGAGCCGACACAAATGGAGGAGGATACCCTTGAGTCTCCACAAATGGAGTAGACTGAGGAGCCGTATCCTGCACATGCTGACGATGTTGATGATATTCATGATGCTGATGAGCAGGATTAACAGCCTAGATTTCCCAGGAGAGTAATGGTGACACATGTGTTGACACATTATGAACACCACATGGCTCGAAGACTATGGAAATGAGAGGCATAATTTAATTAATTTTTAATTATATTTAATTAATTTTTATTTAAATTTATTTTAATAATTTTTAATTATATTTATTTAAGTTTATTTAATTAATTGTTTATTTAAGTTTATTTAATTTACGTTTATTTAATTAATTGTTTATTTAATTTTATTTAATTATTTTAATTAAGTTTATTTAATTTAAGTTTATTTAATTTAAGTTTATTTAATTAAGTTTATTTAATTAATTAATTGTTATGCAATTACTCGCATGATCGTGGGTCGTTAAAAGTTATTACTCATGGATTGAAGCTGAAGAAATTTGTTGAAGTTCTTGTGCCATATCTCGTACTGCTACATATGTCTTCAGCTTACCTCACTATGGTTGATGCTGGTCTGATATCTGCATTTGTTGAAAGGTGGCATAGGAAGATCGGTTCATTTCATTTGTCATTTGGAGAGATAACCATCACGTTAAACGGTGTCGCGACTCTCATTCACATCTCATACCATGTAAATTTTTTGATGCACCTGTAAATATGAACACTAATAATGCTACAAGAGCTGCACATAAGTACTTAGGTGCAACATGGGAGGAAACACTAGCTGAGATTAATTATAATAAATCTGCCCAATATAGATTGCAATGATTGCGTGATTTATATAGTCGTCTCATTCAAATTAACCAGTTTGAGTGTGCAGCTAGAACGTACTTGTTGCCCTGTCGCATTTAGTTGATAAACACTATTTTTGCCAATAAAATACATACGCGTGTGGAGGCAAAATATGTTAGTTTATTTTTTGATTTAGATCATTGTCGGGACTATTCGTGGGGTACCGCGACATTGGTTTTCCTTTATGAAAACCTGAGAGATGGAGCTGTCCACGACACTCGATAATTGGGAGGTTACATGCCGCTATTACAGGTATATGATTTATATTAAGTTGTGTCATTTATTTATTTACTTATTTAATTATTTATTTATTAAGTTGTGTTATACATGGTGTTATTTATGGTGTCGTCATGGAAAAATCTCTATCAGTTACAATAACTTTAGAAATTAAAGTCCTAGAACGTCGGCTTAATCCTATCAGTTACAATAATTTTTTAGGCCTAATCCTGGCCTACGGCCTATCGTAGGCTTTTATATCGATCTGGTCTAGCCTTTTTAAAAGTCTGGCCTGACCTGGAAGCCTATTTAAAATCCTTATTCATATTAAAACAATGAAATACTCTACCTATACCACATGATGGTCTACACATACCAATATCAATATACATATCTATATATATTAAACAAAAAATAATTTTTAAAAAATCTGAAACAAACATCCTTTAAACCCTAAAACATAATTCTTGGTTTCAAAGAATAGATTTTTTTTCCTGAAACAAACGCACTCATTATTACCTCTCAAACAAATATCGAACGACTATTGAGTTATTGACTAATTGAATGGCTACCGAATATGGAGCGACTACCAAATATGGAATGACTACTGAGTGATTGCCTAATTGATAGAATTTAAAATAGGAAATAATATTATTAATATAATAATAAAAAATAACATTAATAAATAATTAAATATATATATATATATATAAATAAATAATATATATATATATATATATATAGGTCGGTCTGTCAGTCCTAATAGGTTTTTTTATAAGCCTAAGTCTAACCTATTTAAATAAATATGCTTTAAAAATAGTCTGAGCCTAGCCTTTTTGTTAAATAGGTCAGGCCATAGACCATAGGCCACATAAGTAGGTCAGGCCATAGGCCATAGGCCACATAAGTAGAAATGTTGTAATGATAATACACATCTCACAAAGTGGTGGTTAACTAAAGATAAATGAACCCAAAAAACTTTACAACCACTGATCCCAGATTATGCCACTTGAAAATTCTAAAAGTGATAGAGAACTTAAGGTGGAACTTTGTCGCAAGTCAAATTATGTGATGCAGACAATATATACTATAACTTTGGTGCCAAATAATAAATGGGGATGACTGACACATGATATGAACACCTAAAAACAGCACAAAAAGCACAGTTCTAGCGGGTTCTTCATAAATATACGCCAAAACAAAAAAATGGACATAAATTTCAAGAATGACAACAAACTGGGTGAGAAAGTTGCACACATTCAAGCTCCAGAGAAACTCAAGTGAGAAAAATCAAAATGAATATTGCAAAATCAACTTAGATGCAATTGTTTTTCTTTTTGGTATTTAACATTAAGCATTATTCTCTACAAGTGCCTTAGATAACCAAAGAAAACACACAAATCATACAATTTGAATTACTCCAATAATATCACTATTCCTAATTTTCCTAAACTCATATAAATCACATCTCCAAAAGTTCATCATAATCGTTACGAACACATAAATCACACCAACTGTAAATCACCACAAACCACATTAATATATTAGAGTTCTCCCCACCGCTAACTCGGTGCCAACGGTCTCGATTCCTTTTTGAGACTCAAGGAGCTAACTACATAAACATGAATATTTATAACAATTTGTTCACCATAAAACTAATCCAAACACAACATAATTCCTAAAATTAAATATTTCTCACACACTAAACTTTTAAAATCAAATAATCTATATTATTTACTTAAACTAAATAAAACGAATATTGTCCAAATTTCACATTCCCATACTCGACTCTTAAAGCACCGAAATATTTGAGTTAATAAAATACTATAAACTTATTTTTTTTTAAACTCAATCAAAGAGTAATTAAAAGAGTAACATTTTAAACTCTAATCATTTTTAATTTCAATCTATCTTTTTGCTCAAACTCTTTAACTTAGTTAAAAGTTGAACTTTTTCACAACTTTAACAACTCTAAATTTTTCGTAAAATTTCAACTTCAGTTCAAACTCATTTATTTGAAAATAACTCTTTACGTTACTCAAACACATCAAATTTAATCACTACATATATAAATCACATTAAATTTATTTTCTACAAATTCACACATCAAATTTCTTTTCCACAAAATCACAAATAATGTTCTAAATGCAAACTAAAAATTTGGAAGGAGCTCTTACATTAACGTTAGCTCTAACACGCGATTACGGTACCGTAATTAATTCCGGTAAAATATAAGTTCGTGACTTCGCGTCGAAAATTAGATCACTAACACCGCAGCGTGGCGATGAGCAACTTTCTCTTCTGTCACTTCTCGAATGGAAGCTTAGATCTAGTAAATAAATGGG